>NC_068990.1:23149767-23151095 GCF_001194135.2 Octopus bimaculoides
ATGATTCAGATGTTGTTTTCGTTGTTATGTATGTATGTATGTATGTATGTATGTATGTATGTATGTATGTAAAGTTCAAATTTATAGAAAAGCAGAGACGAAGATAGGTGTAGGAACATCAATCAAGTGTATTAGTATTACGCTCGGGAAAACTGGAAAGGTATTTGACGTTTCGAGCCTATGCTCTTCGACAGAAATGAATAAAAGGAAGCAAATAGAGAGAGAATGTGTGTGGGGGTGTGCGGGGCGGGGGTATGCATATGTGTATATAAGAAGCTTGCTTCCCAACCACATGGTTCCGGATTCTGTCCCAATGCGTAGCGCCTTGGGCAAGTGTCTTCTACTATAGCCTTGGGTTGACTAAAGCCTTGTGAGTGGATTTGGTAGATGGTAACTGAAAGAAGCCAAAATGCCCGTCGTATGTATATATATATATATATATATATATATATATATATATATATATATATATATATATATATATATATATATGTATTTGTGTGTCTGTGTTTGTCACCCACCATGGCAAAAGAAGTCGATAGAATAAGTACTAGGCTTATAAATAATGTCTTGGGTCGATTTCTTCGACTAAAGGCGGTGCTCCAGCATAGCCGCAGGTCGCAGTCCTATGACTGAAACAAGTAAAAGAATTAAAGAATAAAAGAATATATGTGTGTGTGTGTGTGTGTGTGTGTGTGTACACTCACGCCGCGCGCACACAGACATACCATCATACATACCTCATAATAATCTAAATTTACTCTCAGGTATCTACACACATATACAGTCATGTGTACAGCAAAGAATAACCGTAGATATATCTTCAATGAATATTTATACGCATACGCAAACATATCAACACGTTTAAATATAGATGTTAGCAAATTATCCGTGTGTTTGTTTAACTATAGAGACAGCAATGAAATTGGGTGAGCGGAAACTAGGTTGTAAGCGTGTGTGGACATAGGTACACATAAAGTAAATATATTTATCTGCGATGTTTCAGTCGATTGTAGTACAAGTTCAGTGAATTAGCATAAAGTATGTGAGTATTTCACGGACACGCATACCCTTAATGTAATTCTCAGACAATGAAAAGAGCCAAGACTCGCCATGTTGTTCATGCTAATTTCATCTTCTGTTTCTTTTCTTTTTTGTCGTCTGGAAATTACATTGATTCTATACATGTGTGTGTGTGTGTGTGTGTGTGTGTGTGTGTGCACGTATGATTCAGCGGTGTAGAGGCGAATTCAATGAACGGTTAGTTTTAGTTCAGTTGGTGAAATATGGTCAGATCTGTTTATTAATCATCATCATCGTCCTCGTCC
>NC_068990.1:23151314-23152236 GCF_001194135.2 Octopus bimaculoides
CCTCCCTCCTTCCTCCTCCTCCTCCTCCTCCTCCTCCTCCTACTACTACTACTACTACTACTACTACTACTCATCCTCATCATCGTTATCGTCATCGTCATCATCAGCAGCAGCAGCAGTTTATGTCCCTTTTTCAGCATGAACAGAGGAGCCAGATAGCTGCGCCGAGATCCAATGTCCACTTTAGCATGGTTGTCCTTGTAGCTAGATGATCTTCGTGACTTTCATTTGTGGCACCAGCACTGGTGAGGTCAGCAAGTATTTGAAAAACAAAACAAGATCCGTCAACTGAGTGGGGTGCAGTATGGAGGGACAGGAGATGTTTTGCTGAAGAGGTACAAAACACGTGGCTTCTCCAACTGTGAAGAAAGAGAGAAAGAAAGAAAGAAAGAAGGAAAGAAAGAAAGAAAGAAAGAAAGAAAGAAAAGAAAAAAGAAAGAAAGAAAGAAAAAAGAAAGAAAGAAAGAAAAAAGGAAGAAAGAAAGGAAGAAAAAAGAAAAAAGAAAGAAAAAGAAAGAAAGGAAAGGAAGATAAAAAGAAAAGAAACAAAGAAAGAAAAAAGAGAGAGAGAAAGACAGAAAGAAAGAAAATAAAGAAAGAAAGAAGAAAAGAAAAGAAAGAAAAGAAATACAGAAAGAAAGAAAGAAAGAAAGATGTCAAGTTACAAGGTGAATGTGAAAATATGAAAGACAGAAATTGGATTGTATATATGTATATTTATATATAGATATAGATATAAAGGGTAAAGACCCCTTCGTTCATGAATGACCATGGGATTGCACCTAGGAAGTTACCCTCCGAGGCACAAGTCCAAGAAAGGTTGCTTTATGGAAGATCCAGCAGTCGCCCATGCGTACCAGCCGTGCCGCCGATGTTATCCAATGGAAAGGCAAAGGGGCCGATACAGCTTGGCACCAGTGAC
>NC_068990.1:23152246-23154746 GCF_001194135.2 Octopus bimaculoides
CACACACACACACACACACACACACACACACACACACACACACGCACACGCTCATCGCGACCGCTTACAAGCTTACCTATGTTCTGTTGAAGAAGGTCATTATTTCATCGAAGTTTGTCTAACTCTCCACAACTATCCTCACTCGTACATTCACCTGATAATTTAATAGATATTATATTGGTTGTAACGATGAACATTTGTATCGTTCAATCAATGCTGTAAACGTCTTAGAATTCTATATTCTACATACGTTTGATACACGGCCATTTACATACCTATTAGTCTTAACATAATTCCCGGGTAGAATCTATGACACTCTTTCAGACTTATGTTCGGATTTCTTCTATATAGAGTCGTTGATAAGGCGGCGAGTTGGCAGAAACGTTAGCCCGCCGGGCGAAATGCTTAGCGGTATTTCGTCTGCCGTTACGCTCTGAGTTCAAATTCCACCGAGGTCGACTTTGCCTTTCATCCTTTCGAGATCGATAACTTAAGTACCAGTTACGCACTGGGGTCGATGTAATCGACTTAATCCCTTTTTCTGTCCTTGTCTGTCCTTGTTTGTCCTCTCTATGTTTAGCCCCTTGTGGGCAATAAAGAAATAAACGTTAGCACGTCGGACGAAATGCTTAGCGGTATTTCGTCTGTCTTTATGTTCTGAGTTCAAATTCCGCCGAAGTCGACTTTGCCTTTCAATCTTTCGGGGTCGATAAATTAAGTACCATTTGCGTAATGGGGTCGATCTAATCGACTCTACCCCTCCCCCAAAATTTCAGGCCTCGTACCTAGAGAAGAAAAGAATATAGAGTTGTTGATAAAGGCAAGGCTTTGCTAGAAGAAACTTGCCTAACGTACTGCGCAATTGGATCATACCTGGAACTTCGTAAATGTAAGGTGAAATTCTTCCCCATTCGGCCATAGCAGGGTATGCAGAAATTTTCCTGGCTTTGAGGGTATCGTGAAAGGCCAGACTGGAGGCCAAACTCTCCGAGTTCTTTTACAGAGCTTAGAAAAACTGTATGAAACTGAATAAAATTATAACTGACCCTCTTGTATTTTCTTTTACTCAATGCCAGGAACTTTTCAACAACTCTCCTCACGTATATATGCGGTTCCTCGCATTGAGATCAGCGGTGTGTAACAACATCCTGGAGTTTGCTTGATATAGTGATACACACACACATACACACACACACACACACACACACACACACACACACACATATACTTGGATACATATATACATATATATATATATATATGGATGTGTATATATATGTATATATGTATATATGTCTGTACACATGCACTCCACCTACACATATTTTAGTAATACAAGTTTGTTTACGAGCCTCGAGCTCTTCATGATAATAATATACAATATGAGAGATTTCAGTGGTGAATTGAAGTAAGTTTGTGCGTCTGAATTTTAATAGTTTGAAAGAAAAATAGAAAGTAAATTTAATCGATGCTTCTCAATGGAAAGCAGGAAGCCATGTAGAGGAAAGTGATATAATTTGAGAGGTGAAGAGGTGATAAGAAGCGGAGTATATTAGTGTTTCGAAATGCCAAATCAACAGCGAATGAAACAGCATGTGTACTTTCTCGAAATGTGCTATTGCTCGAATAAATGTCGAAAGTCTGAGATATATTGTCGTCAATACGATTATAATTTTTCAGACAGTTAGATTCATACTTAAAGATGTGTTTATTGTAATTTTGTATTCATCGTGTTTTCATTTATATGACGTTTCGATCAGTTTGATCTCTGATCTTCATCAGGTATCTTATAAACATGTTTGAATTTGAAAAAGTTTCATTCGTCTTTATTGCCAAACTCGTGGGTGGAAAATGTTCCCAGTTCAAATCCAGCTTGCTATTTAATCAAATAAATACAGTGTAATGTCGGTTTACCAATGCCTCTGATCACGAACTAATTAGTTTACGAACAGTTTTTCAAACATTAAACGTCTCGGGTGGCGAACTGTGACTCGAGTAACGAACACGCAAGCCGGCAACAGCGATTAGCGAGGAGTATCAGCAGGAGAGCGTCAGTTGCTGTCTAGCTTTCGCTACTCGAATTAGCCGTACCTTTTCTTGAATTTCCTATGGGGAAAATAGTTTCAGTTTACGAACTTTTCGGATGACGAACGGCCTTCAGGAACGAGCTAAATTCGTAAACCGAGGCACCAATGTACCGGGGCTCCGATTTCCACGGCGAGATCTTAAAGCTTATTTATGAATTATTTTGGATTATTGGGTTACTGGCTTTTTAAGATTGACTATACGGTATAGTATATCAACGGAACTAAATGCAGTACATGTTTTGGACTGAATTTCCTGATATTTCTAGAACAAAATTGATAGAGAATCACGCGCAGATGAATCTAAAAGTAGCTCTTCGTAGTGATTGGAACTCAAAGCGTAAAGAATCGAAGTTACCGTGTTTTTTTTTTTCAATCTTCAGTTTTATATTTCGTTCTTATATCTCCGAAAGTAG
>NC_068990.1:23158313-23159999 GCF_001194135.2 Octopus bimaculoides
TTTCGTCTGCCGTTACGTTCTGAGTTCAAATTCCGCCGAGGTCGTCTTTGCCTTTTATCCTTTCGGGGACGATTAAATAAATACTCGTTACGCACTGGGGTCGATGTAATCGACTTAATCCGTGTGTCTGACCTTGTTTGTCCCCTCTATGTTTAGCCCCTTGTGGGCAATAAAGAAAAGTTAGCACGCCGGGCTAAATGCTTAGCGATATTTCGTCTGTCTTTATGTTCTGAGTTCAAATTCCGCCGAGGTCGACTTTGCCTTTCATTCTTTCGGGTTCGATAAATTAAGCACCAGTTGTGTACTGAGGTCTATCTAATCGACTGGTCCCCTCTCTAAAACTTTCGGGCCTTGTGCTTAAAGTAGAAAATAACTATGAATAATATAAATATATATATATATATGGATTTGGAGGGATATTTGGCTGTTAATTTTAGCAGGTCATATCGCAAGAGCTCTTTTATTGTTTCGTTGAACAACTCCGCCATGGTTGAATGCGCTGATTATTCTAGTAACCTGTGGGATCCAGTGCTGCATTCTGGGACACGTTGTACACTGTGAACTTTCTTTTTTGCTGTACGTCTGTAGATACTTACGCTGGCCTGAGCGAAGTCATAAGAAATGGACTCAGAAGACCACTACAATTGCTGTACCTCCGTAGTTCTCTCACATCAAACGTAACTATGGAAATAGTGAAATCAGAAATGTTCGTCATGCAAGACATGTTGCCTATCGTTCTAACACATTTTCCATCTCATTAATGCTAGAGCCATTACGTTATTGTAATGATTATCAAAAATTAATGAGTTTTGTTATTTTTGTTTTCTTATTTAAATTTTTTTTTTCTTTCGGTCTTGCTTATCAGTTTTTCGCTGTTTCAAAGTTAATTCCAACGAACGTTATTCCAGAAAATTCTCATATCAAAAGATTTAAATAAATATGTACTTCTGCTATTTCTTCAATGCGCTACGCCATTTGGAATCGCGTTTTCTATTCAAGTCATAAACTTAAATACACATAAATAAATAAATAATAATAAAAACAACAACAACAACAACAATAATAATAATAATAATAATAATAATAATAATAATAATAATAATAATAATAATAATAATAAAGTATTGAAAACGTAATGAGCAGTGCCATATTTATCTTTTTAGTGAGTCACTAGAAAGTAAGAATATAGCTATTATCTTGTCATGAAATACAAGACGTCAAATATTTGGATAAAATTGTTTTCTTGCTTTTAAAATTACCTTGGTTACATTAAAATCCACTATCTATTTACAATCTTATATACATGTGTGTATGTCACTCTCTCTCTCTCTCTCTCTCTCTCTCTATCTATCTATCTATCTATCTATATATATATAAATATATGCATATATCCATACATATATGTACATACCTACATCTATATGTATACATACATGCATATATGGGTACAGGACATCACAAAAAAAAAAACGTTAAACACAAAGAGAAACGAAAACATAAAGACGGAAACAGAAAACGGACTTTTTTCGAACAACGAAAAAAAGAAACAGAGAAACGAGACATGCAGCGTAAAGAATATTACCCTTCATCAGTTGCCCCTGTCAATCTTATCCGCCTTTCGAAAGCAAGGACAATACGCGACTTCGTTGGAAGAGTCCTTCCCGCAAAGCAAATGAAATAAAATTT
>NC_068990.1:23160789-23163458 GCF_001194135.2 Octopus bimaculoides
CACACACACACACACACACACACACACACACACACACACACACACATACACACACGTGCGCGCATATTTACGAGCGTGTGTGTGTTTTGTGTCTGTGTTTGTCTCCCATCACCGTTTGTCAACAAGTGTTGATGTCTTTACGTTCCCGTAACTTAGTGGTTCGGTAATAAAAGATCGATGGCATAAGTACTAGGCTTTAAACAATTATAAGTACTGGGATCGATTCATTCGACAAGACATTCTTCGAGATGGTGCCCCAGCGTGGTTGCAGTCTATTGACTAAAACAAAACATAATGTTACAGAAATATACGTGGCTGTGTGGTAAGTAACTTGCTTACCAATGACATGGTTCTGGGTTCAGTCCCACTGCGTTGCACCTTGGGCAAGTGTTTTCTGCTATAGTCTCGGGCCGACCAAAGCCTTGTGAGTGGATTTGGTAGACGGAAACTGAAAGAAGCTCGTCGTATATATGTATATGTATGTATATATGTGTGTGCTTGTGTGTCTGTGCTTGTTCCTCCCAACATCGCTTGACAACAGATGCTGGTGTGTCTTTACGTCCCCTTAACTTAGCGGTTCGGCAAAAGATCCCGATAGAATAAGTACTAGGCTTACAAATAATAAGTCCTGGGGTCGATTTCCTCGACTAAAGGCAGTGCTCCAGCATGGCCGCTGTCAAATGACTGAAACTATTAAAAGAGTAAAAGAGAGAGAGAGTGTATTGTCAAACATACTCGTATGTTCTACACAGTCACATGAAGTAGCGTTAGTGAAGTTAGGCAGATGCTAATGGCGTCTTCATGTATCTAATATTTTATTCTTTTGGTTTCAAGATATAAGCGTTAGATGGCAGTGAGCTGGCAGACTCTTTAGGAAGAGTTGGGCAAATTTCTTAGCGTTTTTCCGTCTGTCCTTACGTTCTGTGTTCAAATTCTGTCGAAGTCAACTTTGCCTTTCCTCCTTTCGCGGTCGATAAAGTGAGTACCAGTTGAGTACTGGGGTCGAAATTACTGGACTTCTTCTAAAATTTGAAACCAAAATTTTATTGTTTTATTTTCTTTATCATAACATGATTTGGACCTGTGTATTGAGGTTGAGAAAATCGTTTGAGCCTCGGAATTAATTTCCTGCGGTGTTTATCCAGGCTCTTTACATTTGTTACGTCTCAAGCTACTGCTATCTAGCACCTTCGGATGCTCTCTACTCGACCGCTACCCAAGAGCTACTCAACTCATCTACCACGGCTAGACTACCTCTATTTATATGTCTTGGGCGATCCTACTTCTTCGCTTGGGGGCGTCGACACAACAATATTCTGAGTTCAAATCCAAGAAAAGAAAGCTTTGCCTTTCATTCTTTGGGGGTCGATAAAATAAAGTACCAGTCAAGGGCTGGAATGGATGATATCGACTAATCACATTTAAAATCTTCTAGCCTTGAGTTAAATTAGAAATCATTATTTTAATTCGGAACCTCGACAAAAATCATTAAAGGGTCGAACTAATTTTTTTACTCTATTTCTTCTACCTCTTGTGTTCTGAACCCAAATCCTCACGTGGTAAACTTTGTTTTATTCTTCAGAAGTCGATAAAATAAGATACCCGTCAAGTACTGTAGTCGATTTAATCGACTAACCCCATCCATTTCTTAAAAGAAAAACAAAATGGCTGACATTGTGCCTAAATTAGCTACGACTATTTTAAGACCGTTTATTACTTTTAAACTTTGCTCTAAATGAAATCATTAGTAAAATCCTATCCTAACAGTCATAATTTATTTATACTTTCGGCTCTTTTCTTTTTTACCCTCGAACCTCAATTAGCAGTATTTTCGAAATTAGACTTAAAACTCAATTAGCTAACTATTCCATTCAGCATAACATAACATTCAGCACGACAAACTGAATGCCATTTACTATTATTATTATTATTATCATTATTATTATCATTATTATTATTATTATTATTACTATTGTTGTTGTTGTTGTTGTTGTTGTTGTTATTATCATCATCATCATCATTATTATTATTATTATTATTATTATTATTATTATTATTTTCACCATCATCATCATCGTCGTCGTCGTCATCATCATCATCATCATCATCAGTAGTAGCAGTAGTAGTAGTAGTAGTAGTAGCAGCAGCAGCAATAGTAGTAGTAGTAGTAGTAGTAGTAGTAGTAGTAGTAGTAGTAGTAGTAGTAGTAGTATATTTTTTAACTTCGAAAGATTTAAGCAATCATCAAAGTAAAAGATTAATATTTACCTTCAAAGCATGATTAAGGTAACTTCAATTTTTACTATACATGCATAAATTCAAGCATATACGATGTATACATACGTACCTACCTACGTACGAATGTGCACACTTACTAACTTAACTGCCTATCGACCTACTTACCTACCAAGCTACCTACATATATATATACTTACATACATACATACATACATACATACCTACACCATACAGCATATACGCCTCCTACATATATAGATAAAATTATGAATATGAGCGTCTATGAAGGTGTTTATGTATGCATATGTAACTATGCGTGTATATGAATCGCATTTATATACACATGCATATTTATGTACATGCACATTTATGCATATCGTAAATATGGTAATCTCTCTTTCCTACTAAATATATATATATATATATATATA
>NC_068990.1:23163611-23169390 GCF_001194135.2 Octopus bimaculoides
ATATATATATTATATATATTACACATGCATACACACACACACACACACACACACATATATATATATATATATATGCATGTATGTATGTATATATATATGTATATGTATGCATGTATGTATGTTTTTGTGCATATGAATATGAATGTATGTGCGTAGGTGAATGAAGCGCACGCTCGCAAAGAGAGGGAAAAACAATTGAGGGAATGCTAAAGAGAGAAGAGGAGAAAAAGAAGAGAAGAGAAAGAGAGCGAGAGGGAGATATATATATAAAGAGAGAGAGAGATAGACGGACGGAGACAGAGACAGACAGAGAATGAATTGATTTCTAATATTAACTAGTATGGATCTTTAATTTTTATTTTTTATTTTTCACATATTTCTGTCAGAAATAATTGCTTCACATTTTGTTAGAAATTGGTATCAATTTCCACGAAACGATTTTATCTTCGTTCCAATTATCACTGCATGGTACTCTTGAAGCGCTTGGAATTCTATTCAATTCAGACGACTCATCTGTCTTCAAAGAAAGAAGGGTACTCTGGCCATTTATACAGGATTCGCTCCGGTGAAGGGGCCTAATTGGCGCAATTGTTGGGTGCTTAACGGCAAACGTTTCGGCACTCTTTCTTATGAGTTCAAATCCGTGCTAAATCAACTTTTTGTTTTTATTTTATTTTCGAAGTCTATACATAACATAAGGGTTCTAGACGGGGATCGATTCTGCTTTTTTCTACCTCCCGATATTTATTTATCTGTCTGATTTTTCTTCTTGTAGAGATCAACTGTAGGTATGGAATGGTTAAATGGTAGTCTTATTTACTGAGTTGATAAAAAGGAAGTACCAGTCATGCGCTTGGTGCCACTGGTATCTTCCTACCCCCTCCCCAAAATTGCCGGTCTTGTGCGTCTGTTATGAACCATTATTAGGATGGGGGATTAGCAGAATCAGTTGAGTTTCGGAAAAAGTGATTTGTGGCATTGTTCCTATTCTTGAAGCTCTGAGTTCAAATTCAGCTAAAGTTAATTTTGCCTTTCCTCGCCACCCCCAGGGTCAATAAAAACTTTTCTTACTGAAACTGTAGTACTTCTGCTTATAGCAGAGATATAGTGTTTCTCCGTTCTCAATACAATAAAGTAAAAATTAAGTTCAGGCTTCGATGGTATTGGCTATTCCCGCCTCCTCAAAATTGTTGTCTCTGCCTAAATCAGAAGCCATTTCCTATTTTCTGAGTCCTCTTTTTACGAGAGTATACGCTGCTTTTCCTTGCTCCAGGATATCTTAACTGGCGTTGAGACACCCTACTTCAATATTACTGCATATATATGAAGAAATCCTCATTTTCATAGTTTTACATCGAAGAGTCATATTTGATAAAACCTGTAAAAAAAAATACTCACCGGTTGTTGCATGTCTATATTTCTACTCACTTTCTCTTCCTAAATAGTTGATGCTTGTTTATGTTCCCCAATATATTTTCACTGGGCCAGTCTGTAGGTATCTCAATGTGTTTATATATTTTTATATATAGACACTGCGAGTGCTGCCTTGCTCTCAAGCAACTCTGCCGTCAGGAAACAAACTTGTGCGACTTCAACTCCACGAAGACGTTCTATAGAAAACTAGTGGAAGGAAGGTGCGGCGACGTTCTCGGGGAGAATCTGGACCTCGACGAGGAACATCTGACCGCCTGTTCAGGACAACTTTCGTGCCGGGACCTATGGACAATCACCAGAGATCCCTGGCCTGGCAGTGCTATCGGGAAGCATTGTCCGTTCGGGATAAGCTCTACAGTCACGATTCGAGATACATGGGACCGACGTGCTCGAGATGCGGTCAGAGCGACGAAAGCGTTCTGCACGCACTCGTGCAGTATCTAATCATTTCAGACCTGTGGGCTTATGTCGAACGGCTGCTATCACGATAGAATCCTGTTGTCGGCCGAGTCTGTCCTGAAAATTGCTCCGCCACCTTATCTTAACCGGGAAGGCAAGGCAATTTTCATCGTACTGGTGGCTTTGGCGAAAGAATGTGTGTGGTGGACTCGATCGAAAGGTTTAACCACAAACACTTTCCTCTCTGGCCAATCGGTCATCAACTTTTTCAAGTACTACTTGAAAAGGAAGGTGAGAATAGAGAGGCAACTTTTGTCTCATCAAAGATTCAATAAAATGTGAGTGAACGTAGCAAAGATGGTACGCGCGAATGACGAAACCATTTTGAACATGATCCCGTATATCCCAAAGAGAGAGAGAGAGAGAGAGAGAGAGAGAGAGTACTTTGCTCTCATGTGTTTTTTCCCTCCCTGCCTGAGGTTACCGTAGTCTTTTTCGTAGGCTTTTCTTTGCAAGGATAAATCTAATGTTTTTTTTTTACACTTTTTGCTCTGTTCTGTGATACACGACCCCTTTTGATCTTTTTTTTTTACACGATCCATTTAAATCGGAATTTTTTCCTCCTATTTTTTCTTTTTTTTCTTTTTCTTTCGAAACGAAAAACTCTACATTGTATCTTGTCCCCTGTGAGTTCGCACCTGTGTGGCAAATATAAAAAAGTTATCTATTTGTCTATCTATCTATCTAGCTAGCTAGCTAGCTATCTATTTATCTATCTATTTGTCTGTCTGTCTGTCTGTCTGTCTGCCTGTCTATCTATTTATCTATCTATCTATCTATTTATCTATCTATCTATCTATATGTCTGTCTGTCTGTCTGTCTGTCTATCTGTTTCTCTGTCTATCTATCTATCTATCTATCTATCTATCTATCTATCTATCTGTCTGTCTCTCTGTCTGTCTGTCTGTCTGTCTATCTATCTATCCATTTGTTAGTCTGTCTCTCTCTCCCCCTTTCTTCCCTTTCTCTCCTTTCTCTCTCTCTCTCTCTCTCTCTCTCTCTCTCTATCTATCTATCTATGTGTCTGTCTGTCTGTCTATTTATCTACCCATTTGTTAGTATGTCTGTCTCTCTCTCTCTCTCTCTCTCTCTCTCTCTCTCTCTCTCTCTCTCTCTCTCTCTCTCTCTCTATCCAGCAGTACCGTCCGCCAACGCCTTTCGTCCTTTTCTCGGGTATATCTTTCGACATTTACATAAATCCTTTTGTCTTTTCTTTCTAATTCTCGGTTTTTTTTTACTCCTAGTTTTGTCAATAGCTATCTTATATTATGTACATGACGTCATTAGACGACAGCGATATCATATTTCTGGAGATATTCAGATCTTAAAGATTCTTGCAGGAGAGTGTCTTTTCCATGAGAGAGAAGGGAAGAAAGAGAGGAGGAGGAGGAGGAGGAGAGACGAAAGTGTTAAAAAGTTATATTTATTTTACTCTTTTATTTGTTTTGTTTTGTTTTAAATATCTCCTTCGTGACTATAAAAAATGATGCTCTTGCATTGCTTCAGGTATATGCAAGTATTGAATTGTAATGTAGTCACACATTTATAGAGAGAGAACTGTCTTTCGCATCGATCCGAGTGATACGTACGTTACTCTACCGACTTAGAAGGATAAATGACGCAGTTGATCTTCGGAGATTTGAACACAAAACGTGAAAGGGAACAGGGAGGTCATTTTCTTCAACATTCAGTCCGTTCTGTGAACACAATAACCTCGCTAATCCGTGAACGTTTAGGCTTAAGCAGGAGTGGCTGTGTGGTAAGTAGCTTGCTTACCAACCACATGGTTCCGGGTTAAGTCCCACTGTGTGGCATCTTGGGCAAGTGTCTTCTATTACAGCCTCGGGCCGACCAAAGCCTTGTGAGTGGATTTGGTTGACGGAAACTGAAAGAAGCCCATCGTATATATGTATATATATATATGTGTGTTTGTGTGTCTGTGTTTGTCCCCCAACATCGCTTGACAACCGACGCTAATGTGTTTGCGTCCCCGTAACTTATCGGTTTGGCAAAAGAAACCGATAGAACAAGTACTAGGCTTCCAAAGAATAAGTCCTGAGGTCGATTTTCTCGACTAAAGGCGGTGCTCCAGCATGGCCGCAGTCAAATGACTGAAACAAGTAAAACAGTAAAGAGTTTGTATATTGTTGCATGTATGTGTTGTGTTATATGTGAAGGCCAGTGGCCTAGTTGTTAGGATGTTGCATTCCCGATCGCTAGATCGTGGGTTCAATTCTTGGAGCAGGCGGCGCGTTACGTTTTTGAGGAAAGCGCTTTATTTCACGTTGCTCCGGTGGCAAAAATGAGTTGCACGTATTATTCAAACGGGGGTCAGTTTCGTAACATTGTGTCTCACTGAATCTCCTTGAGAACTACGTTAAGAGTACGCGTTTAATTTCACGAGCAGGCTGGTCAGCTGAAGGAATCAACTGGAACCCTCGTCATTGAAACAGATGGAGCACCAGTATATGCCATCAAATATATTAATAATAGCAGCCAAATCATCCTCAACTCACAGCCAACCGTCTCAAAATAAATAAATATATATTTTTGAAGGATGCGTTATGTAGCATAATGGTAGATATGTATAGCCAAAATATTTCGGATGTTCTTGTTCTAAAGTTCCTTGGCATGCAAGTCAGAAGCAAGGAAAAGAAGGAAAAGAGATTCCACCAGATCACGAAATCGTTTTTGTTACTCGGCAAATGACATGGAATCGATACTGCAACACCGAGATTGGGTTCGCTCATATGTCTACTCGAATAGGAGAGAAATGGAGTGAAAAAACAACAACAACAAAAGCGTCACTGATGTTTTGACTCGGGTTCGCTGTTCCTTAGGATAAAATAAACCATTCGGCTTCACAGAACGTTTAAAGATCAGGGAATTTGACGAGTAAATCGATCTTGGTACATTACTAGTACATTATTTTATCGACTCTGGAGCGATGAAAAGCAACGGTAACATCGGCATGATTTGAACTCGGCCCACAAAGAACCGGAACAAATATATCACGGTGCTTTTTTTTTTTACCCCGACGCTTGAACGATACTGTCAATCCACAACAGTAAATAAACAGAAATAACTGTTGCTGTTGTTGATACCGTTCCTGTTGTTGTTGGTAGTGATGTTACTGTTGTTGGTTTTTAGTTCTACTCATAGCCATCTTGTCTTTTATTCCAACATGATGTATATCAAACTAAACACTAGCCAAAGTGTTCATTTATCAAGGCGGTAGGCGCGTAATTAGAGTAAGATTTCTCAACCATTTCTAGTAGACCGTATAGCTACCTAGAGGTCCTCAAGGGTAGCTGCAAACACAGACAAGTGCATTTTCTCATTTCTGTTGCTAGAATCAAAAGCATTGATAATTATCTGTTTCTCTGTTGTATCAAAGACCTCTAAGCGTTCATTAAGACGTCGTTTGTCTTTGATTACCGTCGGCTTATCACAGTGCTTCGCAACCATTTCTTTTTTTAACCTATGGACCCCTTTTGATTCCTATTTTACGAAGATGGACCATCGTAGCCATTCGATGCTTCTAAAAGCGTATATTCTTATAATTAAATATTATTAGGAACCGTATATAAAATATTGTTAAGATATTTTGTGTATTATAACCAATTTATTACACATAAATTTTGAAGAAAATTTCTTATATGAACCTCACAAAGAGGCCATAATCAACTTCGGCTGAGAACCGCTGACTTAGCAGAGCAGAAAGAATACCCGCCACTAAACCTCTTCGACCACCGACCTTACGACTGCTATATGCGTTGTGTGGTTCATGTTTCATACATATACGCATGTATGCATGTATGTATGTATGTATGTATGTATGTATGTATGTATGTATGCATATATGCATGTATATATATATATATAT
>NC_068990.1:23169447-23177541 GCF_001194135.2 Octopus bimaculoides
ATAATTTTCTCAGAGATATTTAACATGTTTCGGTTCTTGAAAAAACGAACCTTATCAAAAATACATATTTTTTAAAAATGTAATTAAAAGAAAAGTTCATAATTCTTACTGGTGTCAACATAGTCCACGTGGGAGCGTTTTTTGTATGGGTACATAATGGCTGTCTAGTGCGTTGACTTGAATCGTTGGTTGTAGTAGTAGTAGTAGTAGTAGTAGTAGTAGTAGTGAATATATAAGAGAATATATATATATGTAATATTATATGTGACAATTATTCGGTTGCCATAATAAGATTCTGAGTTTCGGATGTCGGTGTGGAAGACTGCTCCGGCATCTCGACAGTTATCGAGGCAATCAAAAAATATTGCTCTAGCATTAACCACAAATGCCAATGGACCAGCCCAAGATCGGTTTAGGAAGGACATTTTCGAAATAAAAAGCATTTTTTGACTTCCTCGATAACTGACGAGATGCCGGAGCAGTTTTCCGCCCCGGCATCCGAAACTCGGAGTCTTATTATGACAACCGAATAATTGTAACATATATTACAGATAAATTCCTCTATTTACATAATATTGAGGTCTCATTCATTCTTTTGTTGTCTTACCATTACTAAATATATATATAAATATATATATGGTAGAATTTACGAAAAAAAAAACAACAACAACAGACGAGGACAGGTGGTGTAAACAACAAAAGGATGTATTAATTTAACGCTCGGGAATACAGAAAGTCTTTAACGTTTCGAGCTACGCTCTTCAACAGAAAGAATACAGAGAAAACAAGGAGAAAAACACGGAGAAAAAAATATGTATGTATGTATGTATGTATGTATGTATTTATGTACTGTGCAGCACCTTGGACAAGTGTATTTTACTAAGCCCTATATGAGTATTGTTTGGCCTGTGCTACCGCTTGACAAGCAGTGTTGGTTTGTTTACGTCTTCCTGACATAGTAGTTCGGATTAAAGAAACCGGTAAAATAAGTATCAGACCTAAAAATAAAAAAAAGATGTACTTCGAAACGGTGCTGTAGCATGACACAGTTCAGCGACTGAAACAAGATAAGAATAAGAGAATATAAGAATAAAAGAATGTAGAACGGATTTAATTTAAGACACATTGCAAGAAATGAATTATTTTCTTTTTTTAAAACCTGACACTCTCGTGATATTCATATAAGCGTATTGGATCATCCTTTTGTAGATAATGCTGTAATGCAGCAAACTTAGCTACTTCACTTAGGCCCCGATTTTCACACTGAGAGAGGAGCTATCTGTTGGTTTACATTATGAAATATCTGACATGAAAGTAAAAGCCTAGAAGCTATGTAAATGCATCATTATCATGAGAAAAATGTGCCATTGTGTAACCGCTTTAATCATAACCTTCGCTGACATTTCATCTGACGAGAATATAAGCCAATATTCTTGAGAGAATTCCAATGCTGCTGCATGGATGACTGATATCCTTCATTTTGTATGGGTTAGGTTTTCATATTAAGTTGCATAAAGCAATGTTTAGAATTAGTAATCACATCACTCTATTAAATTATCACGTGACATACATTAGTCACATGCCAACTATTTCGTTTGGAATGCATTTGCAGAATTAATGGTTTATTGCTAAGAATGTGGAGATTGCTGATCAGTTCCTTATGTTATGATCTAATATGTCAAATTCTTTAATAAACCAGTTCAGTACAAGAAATCCATATATTTCGGCTGCGCTATAAAAGCATTTTAGCACATACAATCTTCTTACAGTTCTTAATGAGAATATTTTTTGATAGAAATTTTTCTAATATTAACTTCAGCAGAAAAGGAAGACTAGGTAGTCAGATACGACTAGAGTTTATTACATGTTAGTTAAACAAACATCGTTTGAAGGGTTCTACTTCAAAAAACGTATGCTTTGTTTCATGAAATGTTTCTAACTAATAAATCTTGTGAAATTGGTAATTTTCCCACTTTTAACTGCTCGTTCTCATTTTATATTACTAATGTCTAGTTTGTTTAATATGCAACTCGACGCTTATAAAGGCTTCATGACTTCTATTTAGTATCTAGTGGTGATAGAGCAGAATCGTTAACACGTCATGAAAAATGGTTAGCGAAATTTCTTGTGGGTCTTTACACTCTGAGTTCAAATTCTGCTGTTTGACATTACTTTTCATCCTTTCTGTGTCAGTAAAATAAGTAACAGTTGAGCACTTGAGTCGATGAAATCGATTTAACCCCGACCCAGAAATTGCTGGCATTGTACCAAAATTTGAAAATATTTGGTGTCCTCTGCATATCTTTAGTCACTTCGTTTAAAGGTGCGTAGCTTCGTAATTAGAGGTATTCAGCTCACGATCGCAAGGTCATGAGTTCACTTCCCAGTGGTGCATTGTGTCCTTGAGCAAGGCACTTTATTTCACATTGCTCCAGTTTACTCATCTGGCAAAATTGAGTTTTACCTGTAATTCAAAGGGCCAGCTTTATCACATTCTGTGTTATGCTGAATCTCCCTGGGAACTACGTTAGGGATACGCGTGTTTGTAGAGTACTCAGCCACTTGCACGTTAATTTCACGAGCACGCTGTTCCATTGATTGGATCAACTGGTACAGACATCGTCATCGTCGCAAACCGACGGAAGCCAGTAAGTCACTTCGTATTTTTATTGAAAAAATTGGATGATTATCTCAGCATTTTAATAGAGTAATTTTGCAACCTTGCAAATTTATATATATATATTTTTTTAAAATCTGTTGTGTCTTTTTTGGTGGATAATCTCAAAAACTTTATTTTACTACTTTTTCAGGGTTCATTTTATAATTCTCTTCCTCTGTGACATGTTTTTCGTTCATTCTATTGGAAGGATTATCTCATTCTTTTCATTCAAGTCATTCAACATCACTCAACTATTCTTTTTAATGGTCTTCATTTTATTTCGCATTCCTGAAGTTGTAATATTCAGCCTATTATCATACATCAGTCATTTTATTTATTTACGTATTTATCTGTATTTATTTCGCTCTTTAATTCCTGTAGTTAAGAGAACTGAAAAACATGCATGAGAGAATTCTGCCCATATAATTTGATAAACTCACGATATAACAACCAGACCATTCCCCCAAAGACACCCATAATATCTCTTAATTTACACTGTTCTTCAGAAAGAAAGAAAAATTGTTTTTCGGTTTAAAGATGACTATTAAAGTGACATTTAGCATGTTCAAGTAAAATAATACACATGCTAACAACCTTAAACAACTTGTCATGCAGCGTAAAGGAGGATAGATAGATAGATAGATAGATAGATAGATAGATAGATAGAGAGGGGGAGAGATGGATGGAGGAAGAGAGAGGTGAGGGAATAAACTGTAATAGTATCTTCATGTAATTTCCCTTGTGGAATAAGGTATTGCACTGTTACAGAGACAAGAAGGAAAACAAATAGTTTGTTGTTAAGTATGTGTTTGACTAAGATAGAATCTGGTTGGTGAGCCAGAACGGTGAAATACTGGCACTGTCTTCTGAATAAAGTTTCTCTTCAGATGCTGCTAAATAAAATTCTTCCACCTTCGAATCCCACTTTTCTTCAAAAGTCGTAAAGCTTCTTGTAAAGTGAGAAGTCAGAAAAAAAAAATCGATATCAGATAATTATCATTATTATTATTGAGTAAAAAGGCGGCGAACTGCCAGAAACGTTAGCACGCCGGGCGAAATTTTTAGCGGAATTTCGTCTACCTTTACGTTCTGGGTTCAAATTCCGCCGGGGTCGTCATTACTTTTCATCCTTTCGGAGTCGATAAAATAAGTACCTGTTGTGTACTGAGGTCGATGTAATTGACTTATCCCCGCCCCCGATATATGAGGCCTTGTGCTTATAGTAGAAATGACTATTATTATCAGTTAAAAGTGGTGATCTGACAGACTCGTTAGCATGCCGGAGAAACTGCTTAGCAGCATTTCGTCCGTCTTTACATTCTGAGTTCAAATTCTGCCGAGGTCGACTTTGCCTTTCATCCTTTTGGGGCCGATAAATTAAGTACCAGTGAAACACTGGGGTCGATGTAATCGACTGTTCTTTTCCCCTCACATTTCAGGCCTTGTGCCCGTAGTAGAAAGGATCATTATTATTATTATTGTTAAGCCGACAGGTGGTAGAATCGTTAGCACAGCAAGCAAAGTGTTTGGTGGCGTTTCGTTCGTCTTTCCGTTCTGAGTTCAAATTCCACCAAGGTCAACTTCGTCTCTCGTCCTTTCGGGGCAGATCAAATAAGTATCAGTTACGCACTGGTGTTGATGTAAACAACTTGTCCTCTCCCCCAAAATTTCAGTAATTAAAAGCAAAAGCACCCACCTCACCACATTTGTAGGGCGATTTTACGTAAGGTTGCTATCCTTCAAATTCCCCTAACAGCTTATTGATGAACTACGTGGGTGGTTGGATGGATCTTCCATATTACTCCGTGAGGAGCATAGGGCCATAAGATCTTTCTCGAGTCTTACAGGACTATTTTTTCTATTCGGCTTCTGAGACGTACAAATATTTTCCCCTACGTCGCAAGAATATTCGTTTTTCCCAGCTGAATGGACTGGGGCAACATTAAATAAAGTGTCATGCTCAAGGACATATCGCATTGCTCGCTCTAGGAATCGAAACCGCAATCTTACGATCATGAGTTCGACACCCGAACCACTACGCCTCCATGTTAAAACTTTGATGTAAAATAATTGCTTGAGGTACTTCGATGTGGGACCGATCCAGAGACCCTATGGTTGCGAAACAACTTTTTAAACTGCGCAGCGATGTCTATATACCTAGCTATATGGTCTTCTGCATAGTAACCATCGTTGAAATTGCCCTCGAGTGTTGATGAAGAATCCCTATGGTGTAAGACAGTTGTTTTAGGGGTGGCAAAGTGGAACCGAAACAGTTGCACTACAGTTATAAAACGAACTTCTTAACTGCACAGCGATATTTGCATGAATAGTTATACTTTGACAGTCTTCCGTACAGTTTCCATCAAAGAAATTGCACTCTCAACATAATGGTGAATATCTATTTATATGACAATTGTTTGAGGTACTACGAAGTGGGATTGAGCCCAAAACTCTATTGTTACGAAATGAACATCTTAACTGCAGAGCAATGCCTGCAGTTGCACAGTGTTGTCAGCCTTGAAGCTAACCATGAAATTTTATACACAAACATACATAACAAGCTACGATGCTAGTCAAGAAAGCAGAATTATTCATAAGAAAATACTATTTATTCACTTGTCTTTCCATATGACTTTTGCTTCAGGTGTCATCGATAACTTCCAGGCATTCGTCGCCTAGCAACGCCACCTAATATTCCTAACAAACTATGGCAAGTGCTTAATTTAACGGATTATATTCAATATAGACAGAGAGATACAAACGGGACCAAACAGCTGAAGATAGAAAGACAAGTAAGGTTTATAAATGGATGAGAGAGAGACACCGTGAAGTCATCTACAGAACCCATATTATTCTTCATGACAATCTACTGTGCACTGAAATTATCGAAAGTCTAGAAAAATATGTTGCAATCATTTACGTTCTGAGTTCAAATTCCACGTTGGAAGTCGATAGACTTAACGTTTCTTCTGTTTAGGAGTTAATGAAAATACATCAAACGGAAACTGTTGGTTTCGAATTTGACTGTCTTGTCGTCGAGAATTTGTGGCCTTGTCTCAGAAACGCTACTACTACTACTACTACTACTACTACTACTACTACTACTACTACTACTACTACAGCTGCTGCTGTTACTACTACTACTATTATTGCTGCTGCTGCTGCTGCCGCTACCGTCAACAACACTACTACTATTGATATTACCACTACTACTACAACCAACACTACTACTACCACCCATACTACCACTACTACTACTACTACTACTACTACTGCTGCTACTGCTGCTACTGCTACTGCTGCTGCTGCTACCATCACCAACACTACTACAGCTAATACTAGCACTATTACTACCACCCCACTACTACTACTACTACTACTACTACTACTACTACTACTACTAGTACTGCTATCACCACCACCATCACCACCATCACCAGATGAGAGGAACCTATACTACGCTGTTCGATGATCTGCTGTACATAGCAGTCACTTATCCCTCATATCCCATTCTGCCATCGTATAAAAAGGGAGAGTCACAACTGGAACGCCTTTGATCATAGATCTACGAGACTAATACTAACATGGCGCTAAATAGCAAGAAGTACATTGCATATTGTCTATCCTTCTACCGTAAGCGGTGCTTGACCTTAACGTGGCTTAATGAAGCCGAAGTGTAACAAGAAACGGGTGAGGGGCCAGATTTAAGGGCTGCAAAATTTCCTTTTGATTATCTTAACGTGGGGTTAGATATGAAGGATGGTAGCATTTTCTTTTGCTTGTCCTACCTGTTTATCCTTTTCCAGTCATGTTTATCAGATGTGAGTGGAGGCGCAATGGCCCAGCGGTTAGGGCAACGGACTCGCGGTCGTGGATTCACGGTTTCGATTCCCAGACCGGGTGTTGTGAGTGTTTGTTGAGCGAAAACACCTAAAGCTCCAGTGGGATGGTGGCGAACCCTGGTGTACTCTTTCACCACAACTTTCTCTCGCTCTTTGTTCCTGTTTCTGTTGTTGTACCTGTATTTCAAAGGAGCCAGCCTTGTCTCACTCTGTGGCACGCTGAATCTCCCCGAGAACTACGTTAAGGGTACCACGTGTTTGTGGAATGCTCAGCCACTTACACGTTAATTTCACGAGCAGGCTGTTCCGTTGATCGGAGCAACTGGAAACTTCGTTGTCGTAACCGATGGAGTGCCACGACGACGATCACATCTGATACTCAGGACATATTGCCATTTCACTGGCGTCCGGGCGTCATATATGATACATATTCCCAATTCTTTTTCAACTACCTCAGTAATTTAGGACTCATGAAAGGAAAGCTTTATACTACTCACAATGCATGAAGCAATCAATGTAAGAAGCTAGCTAAATATCTGAAAACAATCATGGGTCTTTAAAACAAATTTATGAAAATACATTGTTCAGGCAAAGGGTAAAATGTGGGCGCCAAAAGTGTTTTACTCCACGGGCGCTAAAACCCAAGTTGCTACGCCAATGACCAGAGGGCAATTAGATCGGCCATACGTTTGCTTTCAGTTGGGTTGCCGTGTACGTACACAAGAAATCAGTACTTGGGCGATGAAAGTGACGAGCTGGCAAAATCTGTCGTGAATCGGACAAAATGCTTTGTGGCATGTTTTCCAGGTCTGTATATTGGTTTCAAATTTTGGCACAAGGCCAGCAATTTCAGGGTTTTGAGACAATGTAAGGAATAAATATTCTTTTAAACATTGGCACAAAGCCAGCAATTTTGAGGGGCGGGAAAATTGATACGATCGACCCCGAAAGGATGACAAGCAAAATCGACCTGTGTGGCATTTGAACTCAGAACACCAAGAGCTGGAAAAATTTACGCGAAGCTTTTTATACGGCTTGCTAACTATTCTACCAGTTTCCCTGCTTTCGAGGGGTCAAATCTTATTAAATTCCTTTCTACAACAAGCACAAGGCTTGGAAATTAGTTGGAAAGGGCTTGTCAATTACATCGGCTCCAGCGCTTCGCTGGTACCTAATTCATTGACCCCGAAAGGGATGAAAAGCAAAGTCGACGTTAGCAGAATTAGAGCTCAGATCATAAAGACGTACGAAATGCTGCTAAGCATTTTGCCCAGCATACTAACGACTTTGTCAGGTCTCTGCCTTTGTGGAAATTTAATATTAAATAATATACCTGATTCAGGTTTTGCTAAAGTTTTTGATTTCTGTTCATTTATTTGGTATATAATCTTGAAAGCAACACGTTCGGTAATCTAATACAGCTTTGTTAATACACTTCAGATTAATACGGTATAGTTTAATTAATTTTGTTCTTAATATCTAAACCATTTATCTATATTAACAGATTTTACATTTTCTCTTACCGTTGAAATTTCACGATTAAAATCTTATTATATAATAATTATATATATTATATAATATTAAATATATATA
>NC_068990.1:23177855-23179716 GCF_001194135.2 Octopus bimaculoides
TATATACATGTACGTATATATATATATATACATGTACGTATATATATATATGTATGTATGTATGTATGTATATGCATACATACATGTATACGTATATAGATTATACACGCATACATATAATATATGAGTATACACGTGCACTTGTGAATACGTGCGTGAGTATATGACTGTAAGATCAACATTGGTGCAATCTTCACAATTTCTTTTTCCTCGACGTTTTGTTACATGTGCTTCAGGAGCAATTTCACGAAAATGTAGTTGTACCTCACCGAATAAAATTTGGAATCTAAACAATCTTAGATTTTCTATCAATAGATAAAAGTTCTCTTAGAACCAGTCTCTCCAATGGAAACCAGATACCAATCTCAGAACTGTCCATTCTGAATACGTTGAATACGTTTTCTTTTAAGTTTTGCGGCGACGCTATCTAATCAACATAATCAGTTGATAGAAACTTAACTTAAAAGGTGTTATGTGTTAAGCTTGGCACGTTCACCTTGATACGTGCTTTACCGATATGTACCATGCAGTGCTTTAGATGTTACTCAGACCAGATAGATATATTTTCTGTTGTGTGATGTATTATCGTTAAAATATATTTATTTATTTATTTGTGTGTTTGTCGATAATAGGTCACAAATTTGACTGAGCTTCTCAATTATTGGTGAAGCAGCTATATTAGTCGCAGGTGCGAACACACACAGCGAAAAGATTAGTACATAGGTTTCAAATTTTGGCACAATGCCAGCAATTTCGCCGTGAGAGGGTAAATCAATTACATTGACTCCAGTGCTCAACTGATAACCAAATGGACGAAACGCAAAGCCACCCTCAGCAGAATTTGAAATCAGAACGCAAAGACAGACGAAATGCCGCTAAGTATATTTGCCCGGCGTGCTAACGATTGTGCCAACTCGCCGCCTTCACCTAGTCTTATATGTTAGTTTCAAATTTTGGCACAAAGCCAGCAATTTTGTAGGAGGGGGTAAATTGATTACATCAACACCAGTGCTCAAGTGGTACTCATTTTATCGAAGCCGAAAAGGTGTAACGTAAAGTAGCCCTTAGCTGAATTTGAACTCAGAACGTAAAGACGGACGAAATGCCGCAAAACATTTTGTCCGGGATGCTAACAATTTCGCCAGACCGTCGCCTTTACCTAGTCTTACATATTATGAACAATGCCGTGCAGCAATTACTTATGACACATGATAGCTATTGATCACGTAAAAAAGAATTTGCGTTACACATATATACAGGTCGTCGTCGACTTTACGACCTATCCAACTTACGACCGATCGACTTTACGATGATTAGCGCACCAACTCCCGGCAGTAATAATAAATAGTCCAGTTGAAATATAATGGGTTTAATTTCTTAGAAATTAACCCGTCTACGGATGATGTCAGCTAACAAACGCTTCCCCTAGATATGGTTATCGACCACCACTGTGTTGGATGACAACCTTGTCGCGGAGACATCGAGGAAACCTCGTATTTGTTTATAAGACGATTGCTTGAGAGTCCGAAATTTTTGACTAACGCCAATATAATTGTGTAATACAGAATGCTGTGTGTGACTTTTACCTGAGAATGTACCTCAAGAATGTAAAAATATTAAACAAAGCTATGTAAGCGTATAAACCGACTTACGACCTAATCGATTTATTCTATCGGATTCTTTTACTGAACCGCTTGATTACGCGGACGTAAATACACCAACATCGGTTGTCAGGTAGTGGTGAAGGTGCAAGCACAGACACAAACACACACATGCACACACGTAGGTAGATAAATAGATAAATGGAAAGAAAGAAATAAAGAAACAAAGATAGATTGATAGATAGATGGATAGATAGATA
>NC_068990.1:23179853-23180795 GCF_001194135.2 Octopus bimaculoides
GGGGTCAATTCCTGCCCTTGAAAATACACACAAATGAAGCCTAGGTGCTTCGCAACAAAATTATTAAAAAATTCCAACAAAAAGTGGACAGTAAAAGGTCAAATAAACGTTTACCTTCGCAGCCGATGTGACAGCACGTCCGTGAGAAGAGATAGATAGATAGATAGATAGATAGATAGATATGAGAAATAACGATAAACGCATGGTCATATTATTAGTTCCTACGAACATTTTCAGTCGTGCTTTAGGTATTTCGAGTGCATTTGGATGCTTAACCAGAATGGATCATCCGTGAAAACTTTATTGCATTAAGTTACAGAGAACTAACGCTCACTAATTCTCGATACCTTAATGGACGCCAGCTCTCTGTAACTTAGCGCAATAAAGTGTTCCCTGATGATCCGTTCTGGTGGAGCACTCAAATGCACTTGGAACATCTAATGCTGGATTCCAAACAGTCAATCGGAACCACTTGTGGTCGTCAGTCGACGACGACCTGTATTAGATCCTTTATAAATCACTTAACAGCTAGTTGTCACATATAATAACTAAACAACATGCATAATCATCATATACCATAGTAATTTATTACACTTTTTCACATGTGCTATTCATATATATCATACACCACGGCTGCTTATGTTTCACAGCAATATCTCGCAGACGGTATTGATATGCCATATAAATATCGGATACCAATCTCATTAAAGTAACTTGTCACACATTATATCAATCGAGTAAGCACTGCATCTATAATAAGGCGCAGGAGTGGCTGTGTGGTGAGAAGCTTGCTTCCCAACATCAGGTTTCCGGGTATAGTCTCACAGCGTGGCACCTTGGGCAAGTGTCTCCTATTATAGCATCAGCATTACCAGAGCCTTGTGAGCTGATTTACTTGACAGAGACTGAAAGGGGCCTTTCATATATATATATATATATATA
>NC_068990.1:23181602-23186042 GCF_001194135.2 Octopus bimaculoides
AGAAAGAAAGAAACAAATATAGATAGATAGATAGATAGATATGAGAAATTACGATAAACACATGCTCATATTATTAGTTCCTACGAACATTTTCACTCGTGCATTAGGTGTTTCGAGTGCATTTGGATGCTTAACCAGAATGAATCATCCGTGGACACTTTTTTGCATTAAGTTACAGAGAACTAACGCTCAGTAATTCTCGATACCTTAATGGA
Source organism: Octopus bimaculoides (assembly GCF_001194135.2). NCBI lineage: Eukaryota > Metazoa > Mollusca > Cephalopoda > Octopoda > Octopodidae > Octopus > Octopus bimaculoides. The sequence goes on from NC_068990.1 coordinate 23,181,818, forward strand.
CGTCAGCTCTCTGTAACTTAGCGCAATAAAGTGTTCCCTGATGATCCCTTCTGGTGGAGCACTCAAATGCACTTGGAACACCTAATGCTGGACTCCAAACAATCATAATGGTGAAAATGTACGTAGGAATTAATAATGTAAACTTGTGTTTATCGTGAATTGCTCTACATTTACTTTGTAATTCATAACAAGTTATGTTACTAAGTATAAAAGTTATTTAACCACTATACTGGAAACTGACCGGGATACGATAATCTACATTCATATGTGTGTGTGTGTGTGTGTGTGTGTGTGTGGGTGTGTGTGCGTGCGTGTGCGTGTACTGTATATGTACGTATGTATGTATGTATATGTACATATGTTTTATATTATACACGTACATATATGCACACACACACACACACACACACACACACATATATATATATATATATATATATATATTATACATACATGCATACATACACACTCACATGCATATATATGTATCCATGTACATATGGTTTTTACGATGGAACTCGAAATAGATAAAGCTATATATAATAGCGTGTGGATATTGTAATAAAAACCCTTTGGAAGAGAAAAAAGGGCGAAGGCTGTCGTATAAATATGTACTAGATAGCACTGCACTGTCATTCTTGATATCGATATATTGCACAGCATCTGTTTATCACTCTCTTTTTGGTTGGTACACACTACACAAAGTTATCAAATACAACACTAATTGCATGCGAAATATAAAATATAAAATACTTTCCGTTAATAGGAAAACTGTTGTATAACCCCAAAACCGTGTCTTTTAATTTGTTTGTACCATGTTCTATCCAATAACATCTGCCACAATTTGTAAAACACTGAGATGATAATCACACACGTTCCTCGAAATAAATAACATCAAGCAATTTTTAAACATCTATGTATTACATAGTACTATTTATCATTTATTTTTATTCGTGTATCGTATACAATATATTTTCCATTTACATCTTATTACTGAAAAGCCAGAAAAATGTCCTTTTTCAGATCCAAATTTTCCTTACATGACAAAAAAAAATTAATAAATATAGAAATATTAAAAGTGCTCCCTTTTATTTCAAGTAATGAATAATATTTTGAAATAGAGTTCAAAGTGATTTTTCTACACTCAGGTGCTCTTTCAACACTTAAATCTGGCAGGCTGTATATGTTTAATGGTTGTTATATCATAAAATAAATGGACATTTCTACATCAGTTGTAGTTTCGCTGCTATCAAAAATGAATATGGCGCCGAAGTATTTTTGATCTAACATTGGCCAATATTTGAAACAGTTGGGAGAAATAAATGCAGGTGTAATGTAACTAGCGCTACTGCGGTATCTGAAAGGTATGTAGTTAAAGGAAAAAGCTTTGTGGATTATAAATTGCATGCATGGTATGCCACGTTATTTCCTTTCCTCATGAGCGACTAAAAACATGATTTTCTAGATATTATTTCGAAAGTATTCCTTGTTAAATAAAGGAGATACTTTGATGTGGTTCCAATCAAGGCCTTATTGTGACAAGAAGTGTGTTTATCATTGTTGCCTCACCAAACACTCGATTGACACATTGTACATAGGAACTGCCGATCGATATTCATAATCATTACTATATGCTGAATCAACCAAAACTATATCAGAAAAAGATCGATAATATATTTTAAAGGAATGGATTTTTGTTAAATCTAGGCGGCTTCTCTCTCTGTCTCTTGAGTATGTTACACACTTAAATTCCCACGATGGAACGGAATAAAAGACAATCAGAATAAATAAATGGTAAGAAAACAATAAAGATAATATGATAATATGACAAAGAAAATAAATAACAATGAAAATAAAACCGAAAAGACTTTTGTGTAAAAAGGAAATTGGCTTTAAGCTGATAAATCTAATGGAACATGCAGGCTAAAAGAAAAGGAATAATTCCATGTGGATTTATTTATTAACTCAGTGTATAAAATGTTGATAAATTTATAATGTAACTACTTGGAAGAACGGAGTTTTCTTATATTTCTGATCTCAAACATACGAAGAGGGAAATAATGGTAAATGCTATTTATTTAGAACTAACTAGCGGCTTCTGCCAACTCCATCTCCAATCAATCGATTTTTCCTTTCTGCTAGAAATCAACTTGCATGAAATTCACACAGTTCTCTTGACATGCAATATTATTGCTAAAAATAGTTTTATTCTTATCAGTTGATGAAAAAGACGGTGGGTTCTTTTTTTTTTTTTTTTTTCCTTTTAATTGAATCGTTTGTATTAATTTATATGAATTTTAGGGCACGATATGTTTTACAAGCCGTAATTTGTGGAAAACATATTTTTAAGCTTTGAAATACAATAAGGAAATAAATATATTTTTTTTAAAATTAAAAGGAGAGGAAAAGTAAAGAACAAAAAACAAGAACATCTGCAAGTAACATAGAAATGAAAACACGCAGAAAATTAATCACAACTATTCCATTATTTGATAGATAGATAGATAGATAGATAGATAGATAGATAGATAGATAGATAGATAGATAGATAGATAGATAGATAGATAGGAAGTGAGAGATGTACAGAAAAGGAGACAGACAGATGGAGAACTATATAGAGAGGACATGGCAAGAAAAAATATTTTTCAGTCTTTTATAGCGTCGATTTGGAGAATTGTTCGCTTTTCCAGAAGAGTGCAAAGTACTGACAAAAAATAACAGAACGAAAGAATAAAAGAATAAAACTTGACAATATCTCCATATCTTACTTCAATAGAAACCAGAATTCCACTAAAATGGAAGAAATAAGATTCTGATGAATAAATAACTAACTTCGTAAGTATTTTATAGCTCTGCTAACATCACGGATAATTAATTTTTTATTAGAAACTTCTTAGTTGTTTGAAAGAAAACTTTAATAAAGTTGAACGAATCTCGCTTGTTTGTAACTCTGCGTTAAACTAAAAGAACTTTCTTTGTTATGTCTTTTTTTTTTTTAGCAGCAGGAAAATATATGTAACTCTTTCATTTATTTTCGTGTTACGCTCAGTGGAGTGTGGCCGTTAGTGGGTACCATCATTCTAGAAATAAAGTATCATGACATGTTTAGGTCGTGCAGAATACACACACACACACACACACACACACACACACACACACATTCATGCATACGAATGATAAGCTTCCTCATATTTTCCGTCTATCAAATTCACTCACAAGGCATTGTTTAGCTTAGAGCTATTGTAGAAGACACTTGCCCAATGTGCTGCGTAGTGTATATTTATGCGTGTGCGCGTGTGTGTGTGTATTTATGTGTGTGCGTTTGAGTTTGTCACCAGCCACTGCTTGACAACTGGTGCTGGTTTGTTTAACTCACTGTAACTTAACAGTTCGGTTAAAGAGACTGATTGAATAAGTACTAGCCTTTGATATAATAACTGCCCACGAGGTGGTTATCTGTTCTACTAAACTCTACAGAACGGTGCACAAGCATAGGCACACTCCAATGCCTTAAACACGTAAAAGAAATTCGTTGAAATATTATTGATCTAAAGACAGGATATTCAGTTTTGTGCGCAACAGAACACGTGTGGCACTATTGTATTAGATTTATCTCAGAAGAATAAACTATTTGATATGAAGAACAGATAAGGTGATAACAGGCTAAAACAGTGTTTACCAAGAACAATGTTAATTAGGCTAGTAAAGCCAGCAGATCAATTGAAAGCAACGTCATAAAATAAATGGCTGCTGCACGGTAAAAGCTGGTGACGGCTTGCTTCTTAAGAAGTGGAGAAAGAAAGCGAAAGAACATGAGAGAGAAAGACCAAGAGAGAGAGAGAGAGCGAGGAGTAAGGAAAGGATGTGGTGGGGGGAATGATTGCTTGCGACAGGCTTTCCATTGCTATAGGGAAGCAAAAGTTGTCGTTGTTATCTATATATATGGAGAGAGAGAGAGAGAGTGTGTGTCTTGTCTCTATAGAAAAAAGAATGACAACTACACCTGTAACATATGATATTCTATAATAGAATTACAGAACTACTCTAACAAATTATTGTTATCAAATGCCAATGTTCAGCTATGAAGGAATGTTGTACTACAGCTGATCCAATAACAAAGGATCTGTCTCTTACTCCCCACTCTCATATATATATATATATATATATATATATATATATATATGTGTGTGTGTGTGTGTGTGTGTGTGTGTGTGTGTGTGTGTGT
>NC_068990.1:23188554-23189838 GCF_001194135.2 Octopus bimaculoides
AGAGAGAGAGAGAGAGAGAGAGAGAGAGAAAGAGAGAGAGAGACAGACAGACAGACAGACAGAGATAGAATTGACAATCCAATAATTTATTTATATTATAATAGAACATAATATACTATGAATATAATATAATATAATATAACATTTAAAAAAATCACTAAATTACAAAATAAAAACAAGAATTTGTTTCGAATTATATACATTATTTGATATATAAACAATTCAGTTCACTTATATGAGTCTCATCAGAGCTAAGTTTTAAAGACAGACGAAATTCCGCGTGACTGTCCTTTCACATTGGAAGTGTGTGCTGGGGTATTGTCATACTGTTGGATAGTGGTCTTTCAAAGCATCATATACACGCTGCTGTTTTTAAGCATAAAGGTTATCGTTCACAGCACGAACATCTGATATAGGCTCAAAGTGCAACACCCCCTCGAAATTCCACCAAACACGCAACATAATCTTATGTTAAATCTCTTTTTGATTAACAGCACATTCTGAAACCCGACCGGAACGAAACCACTGACTTCAATTAGGATCACGAAAACAGATCTGTTTTTCATCTCCAGTAATAATTCGACGCTAAAAACGGGCACTTCAAGGGTTTGCTAGCAGTTGTTTGAAAATGATCTCACGTTGTTGAGCTTGTTCGCTGGTCATTTCATGAGGGGCTTCTCGACAGCGTCTGTTCAATAGGTCGAGCTTATGAGGTGTCGATTAATGGTGCTTTTTGAAGGCCTAAACACTGTCGGCAGTATGCGAGAGCTTGTTCATGGTTGTTGTTCAACCATTTTAAGTGACGCCTCACCTTCCACAACAGAATATTTTCCAACCATGGTTTGTCTTCGAGTCTGGTGTCATCTTCCTTGAAAGGTCAGAACCAGTTTTGTACCACACGTTTGTTGACATTTCTTTGACCTTCCATCATTAATTTTTGTTGCATTTGCACTGAGTCCATTTCATTACACGTAACATTAAATTACTCTAATTGCAGTTTTTTCACTGCTAATTATAAAATCTGTAAAAAAAGAATAAAAATTAATGTTTATTCGTTAGGCATAAAAATAAAAATAAGCAAATCTGCAACGATTGGACAACAAGTGGTATCAAATTAATAATGTAACATGAAAATGAAAGATGCCAAAAATCAACAGTCAAAATCAGAACTATTTCGGCTTAACCTGGTATAGATAGATAGATAGATAGAGAGAGAGAGAGAGAGAGAGAGAGAGAGAGAGAGAAAGATAGGTAGATAGATAGATAGATAGATAGATAGATAGA
>NC_068990.1:23190141-23193489 GCF_001194135.2 Octopus bimaculoides
GACAGACAGACAGACAGACAGACAGACAGACAGACAGACAGACAGATATATAGATAGATATCTAGATAGCTAGATTGATAGATATAAATATAGATGAATACATAAATAGATACGTATATGTATGTGTACATAAACACATACACCCCCCCCCCACACACACACACAATAATGAGGATTCTTGAGAGAATCGAGTGCTTGAATGATATGCAACAGGTATGGTTGAGTGAACCTGTGATCACCACCCTTAGTCGAATAAGTATACAGTAAAATATTCAGGTTGTGCATACAGAGAAAAACCACCAGCGGATGGTCCAAAGTAAACAAAGTGTTGATCATACGTTGTTTGGTATACTCCAGGATGTCCGACGTGTCGTGAATCCCTTTGGTGTATTATAAGCAAATGAACGGTAACAGATTACGGATAAATGCCAGTTCATTACAGCCGTTTCTTACGCATTTTAAATAAATGAATGTGTACGTTACATAATTGCAAAAAATCGTATTCATCAAATGATGCATGTAAGTTCAGAACACTCCATGAGGACAGTGGGAACACGCCTACCGACCAGCAGTGGCTGACCACGAATTCGTGGTATGTATATATATATATATATATATATGTGTGTGTGTGTGTGTGTGTGTGTGTGTGTGTGTGTGTGTGTGTGTGTGTGTGTGTGTGCGTGCGTGTGTGTGTGTGTGTGTATATATATATGTGTGTGTGTGTGTGCGTGTGTGTGTTTGTGTTTGTGTGTGTGTGTATGTGTGTTTGTGTGTGTGTGTTTGTGTGTCTGTGAGTGTGTGGGTGGGTGTGTATGTGTTTATACATACCTACATACAGATGTATACTAACATGCTCAAACGTGCGTCTATCTCTTTATTTCTCTCTCTCCTTCTATAAGTGTATATGCCTGTGTGTACGTGTGTATATATATATATATGTGTGTGTGTGTGTGTGTGTGTGTGTGTGTGTGCGTGCGCGTGTCACAAGGTGTCAGACTATCAATAATTTTTAATTGGATACACGTTTGCTAAAATTATTGAACTGCTTTGATTTAATTTGTTTTTAAAATCTGATCCCGTATTCAGCCTAGTTTCATTTCAACTTCTTCAGGAAAGTGATTTTGTATAAACATCACAGTATCGCATTTCGCCATTCGGTAATGAAAAAATTTTAAAAATACTATCGACAGACGCAGTCGGTATCCATATTGTCACTAACCAAACGTTACGTTATGCTTCTTAGCTAAATTACTGTCGGTTTCAATTTCAAGTTAATCCCTTTGGAGACAGTATCAAATTTCTATCATTGACAGTATGCTAGAATCGATATTAAAGAGAGAATAATTTTAATCGACTAAATCACGTTCTCTCTTTCAATGAACATTTGTGAGCTTGTGTCATTGCACGATAAGCTACTATTGAATTTATCCTTACATTTACTAAGAAAAATTTACAATTGTTTTACTAATAGTTCTGCTAGTTAATGTATAAAAATAAATAAGAATTGTGAACAATGTAAAACGAGAGGAAGGCTCCATCATACTGAGATTTTTAGTCTAGATTTTCAGTTTTCGAGTTTCGTATCAACTCAGTCAACTTATTCTCAATAATGCCTATTCACAGACACTATTATACGAAAATATATAGAAGCACATATGCGTATTTGTGAAATGTAAGATAATTGGTTATTATATATTAATAAAAGCCAAAATTTCATTCAGTCAATCTTCTCATTGATTGTACATACCATTGGATCTAAAAGAACTGATTAATAACAGTTTAAATGTGTTTATTACGCGTTAGCTGTTATTCATCACACACCAGAATCGTCAGTGTTGATGCTCAGGCGAAGAACAAAATTTCTTTTTTGCTCTTTCTTGTAATACTCATTCGCAAAAACGCAGACACACACACACATACACACACACTGATGCACATATGCTGATTTGTGATGTGTAAAATAATTGGTATTACATGTTATTCAAGTCATGATTTTATTCAATCTGTCATCCTGATGGTAGACATCGGTGGATTTAGAATAAATGACAGATAACAGTTCAAAATGCGTTCACTACGCTATACAACAGGGATAAGCAACCTTTTTTCGAGAAGCAGACCACTTGAGACATGGCTCATTAACTGGTGAGCCGTAATATTAAAAAATTCAAGATAATTTTCTTTGTTAGGGATACCATCCTATCGGCTGCCATTAGTCCACAAAGTAATGAAGGGACCTTTCACGCCAATCTCTATCCATCATTCACCCGAACGGGAATTTTGGTGTTCAAGAAGAAAAAATTCGAACATATGTAGTCTGCTCGAAAAAAGTTCTATTCTTTTGCTCATTACTGGTTTAAGTATAACAAAATTTGTCCGTAAGATTGAAATTACTTTGATACAATTCATTCATAAAAGCTGAAGCCTTATCATTGTTCACTCATTGTTCGGAAGTTCTTTATTATCTCCTTGTCTCCATATATATTTCGAAAGTGCTGTGGCGAGCTACCAAATGATGGTGATGAAATAATCAAATCGATGCTTGAATGAGTGTTCTAGAAATCCTATATAGCATGTTTATGCGTATTCACTGATCAAGGGAGGAAATAATTTGCAGCACTAACGTATACAAATACGTATAATCCCCTCTCTATATCCCTTCTTCTTCTTCTTCTTCTTCTTCTTCTTCTTCTTCTTCTTCTTCTTCTTCTTCTTCTTCTTCTTCTTCTTCTTCTTCTTCTTCTTCTTCTTCTTCTTCTTCTTCTTCTTCTTCTTCTTCTTCTTCTTCTTCTTCTTCTTCTTCTTCTTCTTCTTCTCCTTCTTCTCCTTCTTCTTCTTCTTCTTCTTCTCTCTCTCTCTCTCTTTCTCTCTCTACATATATATATATATATACACACACATACATTTTTATGTATATACACGTACATATATGTAAATATATATCTGTATATATATGTACATATGTATGTAGATATATGTACATATATGTGTATATTTATATGTGTGTATATATATATGTATATATATATATGTGCATATATATATATACATATACACATACGTATATATGAATATATATGTATGTATATATATTTATTTCTCGTTACACTGAGAAGCGGTGTGCTGTACTGGAATTTACGACTCAAGTCAACTATATCAAACGACTCCAAATCGCTGTAAGAGTATGCGCATAAGTGGAGTCTGGAGCGGCTAGTCTGTATTGGAATCGAGCCTTTATATATATATATATATATATATATATATGCACATACATATATATATACATATATATATATATATGCATATACATCCATAATCATACATACACACATACGTAACATATATATACGT
>NC_068990.1:23193718-23195549 GCF_001194135.2 Octopus bimaculoides
TTTCTTTTGTTAATACTGATTCCATTCACAATTATTTCCTTTAAGCAGAAATATCTGCTTTCAAAAGAAAAAAAAATATGGTTTCAAACAACAACAGCAACAACAACAACAAAAACAACAACAACAACAACAGTAACAACAACAACAACAACAACAATAACAACAACAACAACAACAGTAATAATAATAATAATAAGCGTTATTTAATTCACTTCCGATTTTTATTTGTGCTCATGAATTTTAAAATATAAAATAAAACGTTTAGTTGTAGAATCAATGTCAGTTTGTCCACTCTTCTTTCTTTCGTATGCACATTTTGTCTTTTCCTTGTATCGTTCTATAAACAGTATCTCTGTCTGTGTTTTTGTTAATGACCGAGGATAGTACATGTCTAGTTGTATTAACAGGAATAACAATTTTATCCAAAATTATTCACTACGAAGAAAAAAAAAGTATGTAAAAATTTTTTAAATAAAAACGAAGCAAAAATATTTTAATAAAAATAATTCGTTAAACGTATTGTTTGATAATACCACGATATGGTAATAAAAACAAAATCAAAAATAATGTAAACAATATAATATAATTTCTAAAAATAATATATAAATAATATAAAAATAATATATAAATAATACAAAAAATAACATAAATCATTTTAAAGGGTAACATTATCTGATATGTATTCTCTCGCCAATTTCCATTTTAAAGACAATTTGGCTTCATAACGTTCATTATGTCTGTTATTATTTAGTTTTATTTCTAGATCTCTTGCAAATGAAAAAAGAGTTGGTTACTAACTGATATCAAAGGCTCCTTCATTGGAATTTCAAAATCAACAGAATGGTTGTGTATGTATGTGTGCATATGTACACAATGCATGTGTAGATCAGTATGATTTGTGTTATGTATACTCATACATATAACTGCACGTCTACATATGTGTATCATATGCTATACTTTGGGAAAGTTTTACATATTGTAAAAGGATTTACCACAGTTAGCTTTTAATAGACTTACATTAACTTCCACCTCCATTTTTTCTCATCTTCCCAATTTTATTCAGTTATTAATTTATCTTCAGTTCCCACTCTCTTAGTTCTTCCTAATGCATCTACGTACCATTAAAGTTCTTTCCATCTTTATCTTATATGGTCTGTGGGCGAATCATAGGCTGACTTAATGTGGGCGAATCCTATCCTGACCTACTGTAGTCCTCACCAACTAGTATTTCTCTTTTGTGCTTAAACATTTCCCATAAAATGTATTTAATAAGATATTACCTGCATAAGACTAGACGGAAGAATTACCGAGACTATAATAATAGGTTTACTATAGTTAGATTTTAATTCTCTCATAATGTGAATTCCATCCCTTGGTTTTGAAAAATAAATTATCTTCATTTAAGTTCTTACTAACTTAACTACTCTTAGCTACTCTCAAAATTCCATCTGTCTGCAACGTTTGTGGCCCGTGGGCGAAATGTATCGTGACTTAGCACTTTCTTAACGATATTCTCTTTCAAAACAAGGGTTAAATACCGAATGTTATTGCCGCATCGTATTTCATAACAACGTTTGCCTTCCTCTACACTGAAAAAATATACCTCGAATAAGATTATCAAAAGCTTAGTTCCTCAGTTCGCTTTAAAAATTCGTAGTGGTAACACCTTGATTAAAGCTCCATGGATAAGTTTACCTTGGAGGAACTCATAATGCAATCTCAGCAACAGGATGCAACTGGATGCCACGTTGAAGGATACCTATGCAGTAGAAACACGTATTAACGTCTTAAACACGTACACATAATATATATATATATATATATATATATA
>NC_068990.1:23196117-23197780 GCF_001194135.2 Octopus bimaculoides
AATTCATGCATGCGATCGTTTTAAACAGTGATTTTAAAACATGCAAATTCATTGTTGAATAGGAATAATTAAACTAATTTCAATAAATTAAATTAATTTTATATCGCTGTTCTCCTCGGTGCAAGAAGTATAAACAAAAAAATTGTTATTACAGAGAACTTGATGAAGGTAATGGAAGAGAATCTTCTCTTCTCCAGTTTTAACAAATTTGTTGAGTTTTATGGGATACCTTTCGATACATTCCCATAACACACCATATACAATTATCATTTTCATATTCGCAAACTTACGCCAGTAAGCTACAAACAAAATAAGAAGAATCTATATTAGATATCGTTTTTTGGAATCCTCCAAATTAAAGAGACGAAATATAATTCAACCGTTTTCCACACATCCACACACACACACACACACACACACACACACACACACACACACACACACACACATACACACACACACACACACACACACACATACACATACATACATATGTATGTATGTGTGTGGGGGGTCTCTGCGTGTGTGTGTGAAACAGTGGATAGATTATACTTAGTAATCTAATCCCTGAGAGATCGAGAACATAAACTTCGTGTGTAGAGACAAAACTTATTTTGGGCATTGAAGATTTCAGTATATACAGAAGTAATTACAAAATACATTGGTTTGTTATAACCAGATGTCATCATGCCTTTGACCATAGATCTCCTTGACCAAGGTTAACCAGAGATTAAATCTTAACAAGAACAACTACTACAACAAGATCCATAAGCGGTCTCTCTAAGCAGCGCTTTGTTTTGCTGTTGTCATAGTTTTTTTTATAGAAGAAACTAATGTCTCTTTTCTCTAAATTAAGAAGAAAAAAAAACTCCAGCGAAGAAAAGCAATTTAAAGAAGCTTCTATACAGATAAGTAAATAAATAATTAAATAAGAAATCGATATAATACAGGTAAGATAAATACAAAAAAAAATCAATATAATCTAATTCAGTACCCTTTTAGCTGTATATCACATTTATTGGTCCATAACTATTGATTTTGTGAAAAGAATTACATTTTCCTGCGTTGTATTGATAATTCTATCACCTTAACAAATATCTCTCTCGAATCGAACAACCTATATAGATTTCAATTGAATATCTTCTCCGATCCAGCGTCATAAATAAGTACTTTTTCCGTTAACCAGTAAAATAAATGAATATATACAAAGACATATGTATATATACAAACATACGTACATACACGCATGCACACAGGCAAACAAATATACGCACGTACTTATGCATAGATATATGTGCGTAGGTGTTGTGTGGGTGGGTCTTATGTGTGCGCGTGTGTGTGTATGTACACTGGTATGAGATCATGCATCGCTGTCATCTTGTATACGATATCGTACACTTTTCCTTTTCTCTTCCCTCTCTTAATCCTTTATCTTCATTTTGGTAAAGGACATGATTCGAAACACCACATTTGATTCTGTTTCTTCCTTCGGCGTTTTTAGCTTTATTGAACACTTCTTCCATTGTTTATTTCGCTTCATAGTTTTGCAAATTTTGAGGCACCTACTTTCGTGCATGTGGTTCCGTCTACATTTCGCTTGTGTATTCCTATGACTGAAACAAATAAAAGAATTATATATATATATATATATATATATATATAT
>NC_068990.1:23197967-23200710 GCF_001194135.2 Octopus bimaculoides
TATATATATATATATATATATATATATATTATTGGTAGTTCATAGATGAGAATCAGATATTCTCTGTATAGAATAAACTTAGTAGTATTCAAGAGTGAGTATGTATAAGCATATACATATATATGCATATATGTATATAACAAAACTCGTCAAAGGGTGCACCAGTTCAGGTAAGGGCTTTTTTGATGGAGAGAATGTGCATTGTGCTACTCAGGCAATGACCACTATAAACAAAACTATGTGCAGGTAGTTCAGTAAAATTTTATCGGCAAATACCACCATCGTGTTTTGATGGTGAGTGTAACGCCCTCCACCGCCACTAAAGAAAATACAGATGAAGGCATTGTGACAGGAACAACGGAAGATTATCAGTGGAAGTTCTTAGCTTGAACTTTGCTCATAGATGTTGAAAGGTAGATGGTCGCTTTACACAACATCTGCGGGGGGTAATTGTGTAATCCGTGTCCTTTCACAACAAAGTAGCCCTGTTTAGGATAACACTGCTTTCCTCCTATGAAGGAGGGGGGGTCAAGAAAATACGGTCCCAAAATTATTTACTCGCATTGCTCCTTGTCATTAGGTGCAAATGACTAGGCACCTAAATCTGCACCAGAAAATTAAGCAAATTGAATACAGGAAACCCCTTTATTTCATCTTGGAATGTGAGGACTTTTCAGGACGGCAAGAAAAATATAGAACGTAGGACCGCTTTGGTTGCCCGTGTCTTGAACGTAAAACATCTGAATAGCAGCTCTTTCAGAAATTAGATTAGCAGACTGTGGTCAGTTACAGGATGTTGATGGTGGATACATTTTTTTCTGGATGGGTAAGCCTCAGGAAGTAAAGGAAGATGCAGATGTTGGGTTTGTTATTCGAAATGACCTGATGAAACAACTTGAATCTCTGCCTGTTGGCATTAGTGAAAGACTTATGTTATTGCGCATCTGCATTAGCAAAAATAAATATGAAACTATTTCCAGCTGCTATGGTCCAGCCATAAACTCAAATGAAGTAGTTAAAGAGTAGTTCTACTCTGAACTACATAGCCAGTTGAGAGGTATCCCCCACCCATGATAATCTTCTCCTCCTTAGTAATTTCAATGTATGTGTAGGCTGTGACGCAATAGAGAAGTATAGGTTTGGCAAGGCAAATTCAATTTGGCCATCTGCTACTATCGTATTGCATTAAGTATGGCCTTTTGATTACCAATATTATATTCCAACTTCCTAACTACCACAAAATTACCTGAAATCATCCCCAATCAAACCATTATCACCTCGTTGATTACATAATTGTGAGATCTTCCACGCGGGAAGATGTTCAAGTAACACGTTCTTTCTCTTTTGGGGAGTGCTGGTCTGACCATAGACTGATAGGATCAAAGGTAAATTTAACTATCTGCAGTCCTATTCATAGCAATTGAACTCGGCCAATTCGAACACTTAACTTCATTTCAAACAACCTATGACAACAACCTTGCTAGCATCTCAAACAACACAGATATTGAATCAGCGTGGTCTGCTTTTAAAAATGCTGTATTTGAATCGTCTTGTGAAAGACTTGGGTATGTTAAGAGGAAATTTTATCCTATCATGTCCGTAGTAGATTCGTGACTATTCGCAGGCACAGAAGTATTTTTGACTTCTATTTTTAGCGATGTAGGTGCTCATGTAGTGCACTTGTGTATATATGTACATATCTAATATTGTATGTATATATATATATATGGGGGGGATGAAGGCGCATAGCTCAGTGGTTAGAGCGTCGAGCTTAGGGCCGTGAGGTTGTAAGTTCCAATCTCAGACCGGGCTGCGTGTTGTGTTCTTGAGCAAGACACTTTATTTCATGTTGCTCCAGTTCACTCAGCTGTAGAAATGAGTTGTGACGTCACTGCTGCCAAGCTGTATTGGCCCCTTTGCCTTTCCCTTGGAGAGCACTGGTGGCGTGGAGAGGGGAGGCTGGTATGCATGGGCGACTACTGGTCTTCCATAAAAACCCTTCCCGGACTTGTGCTTGGGAGGGTAACTTTCTAGGTGCAGCACACACTGTACATGATTAAAAAAAGTCAACAACCAAATTATAACCGATGGACTTCAAGTAATATCTTCTGTTTATATCATGCCACCCGAAACATATCACAAGAAATATCTCCTTTAATTTAGCAAAAAAATATTTGCACAAGATTGTTTGATAGAAATACTCGTCTTCAAGACCTCATCAAGCATGCTATGAAACTAGACATAGACACACTAAGGGCAACAATACGTAACGCCACACCTCCTCATCTCAAAACATTACTGTATATATTAACACACAACCCTAGAAACAATGAACCATACAATGATATATTTCTAAATCTCTCTGAGAGATTTAGGCAGTAGCAGCACGATAAAGTGATAGCATGTTGTCAATTTAATGAGACAGTCCCATAAAAGGGAAGAATGCTACTGTTATTTAGCACTAGGAAACACCATTGGATTTGACACATTTCCTGTGTCCTTAAGTTTTCAAAGTGGAGACAAGCATCTCCACCCATAAGGACACGGGAAACAGGCGCTTGTCTCCACTCTGATCTGTATTGTACAAAATCTGCTTATGCACACTAGAGTTCCAAAAATGAACAACATTCTGAAAACACATAAATTGACAAACACAATATAAAATTATATTAAAAAATATATTAAAACTACGTTAAGTATGTGGGTTTTCCTTATTTTATTATATATATATATATATATATAT
>NC_068990.1:23201684-23202916 GCF_001194135.2 Octopus bimaculoides
TTTATATATATATATATAAATATAAATACATACAGTGTACATTTAAACACATAAAGAGAGATATCCATATTAGGACATCTAACCCGCAAGAAGGAGCAGTCAAACTTCAAATTACAATTAGGGATAATTTCGAAAGGGAATGAAAAATAAAAGCATGTACCATCTAATCATGACAAACACACAAGTTATTTTTCGTTCTCTCTTTTATTTTCTCTTATTCTCTTATCCTCTTTTATTTTCTCTCGTTTATTTTCTCTTATTCCTTTCTGTTGAAGAGCATAGGCTCGAAACGTAAAAAGACTTTTTCATTTTCCCGAGCAGCAAATTAATACACCTGCTTGTTGTTCATACACCTGTCTTCGAATATTGTTTTTCTGTAAATTTCAACTATATATACATATATAGGCGTGGGAGTGGCTGTGTAGTAAGTAGCTTGCTTACGAACCACATGGTTCTGGGTTCAGTCCCACTGCGTGGCACCTTGGGCAAGTGTCTTCTACTATAGCCTCGGGCCGACCAAAGCCTTGTGAGTGGATTTGGTAGACGGAAACTGAAAGAAGCCCGTAGTATATAAATGTATATCTATATATGTTTGTGTGTGTATATGTTTGTGTGTCTGTGTTTGTCTCCCCAACATTGCTTGACAACCGATGCTGGTGTGTTTACGTCCCCGTAACTTAGCGGTTCTGCAAAAGAGACCGATATAATAAGTACTAGGCTCACAAAGAATAACTCCTGGGTCCTAGACTTACTCGACTAAAGGCGGTGCTCCAGCATGGCCACAGTCAAACGACTGATAAAAGTAAAAGATTAAAAGAGTAAAGAGCATATATATATATATATATATATATATATATCCCGTTTGGTCTCTTGTATTTATCTTATTTTTCTGTTTGAGATTGTCTATCACCCTCCCCCCATTTATACACCTATTTACACCCCTAGGTAATCTATAGAAGGGATTATAATCCAGGCTGTACTCTCGTGAAGTCCGAGATATTGTCTGAAGAATTACTGATAGGAGGAGATCCTTTAAATGTATACCTATGTAATTCCTATACTCTAATGGAACACGTGTATCATAGAATTTAAAGTATACCAAAGTTTTTCAGTTTCTTGTTTTGATATGTAATTGCTCTGCAAATAGAATTTACAAAAATTTCAAATGCAATATATGTTTCATGATATATGTATCTATTCACCGTGTGAATATATATATATATATATATATA
>NC_068990.1:23203289-23206515 GCF_001194135.2 Octopus bimaculoides
TATATATATATATATATATATATATATATATATATATATGTGTGTGTGTGTGTGTGTGTGTGTGTGTGTATGTATGTATATATGTATGTATGTATGTATGTATATATATATGATTATGTATATACTATGTATGTATGTAAGTATGTATGTATGTGTGTGAGCTTTTATGTACCCAGTTGAACTTCATGGATGTGAACTCGAATGACTTCAATTTACTTTCACCACTTTTAACTAGTTTTAACACAAAACATCTAAATATATTCCATTATATTTCATTAGGTTCTCTAGCTTTTTCGGTTTCTTTTGCCTTCTTGCTATTAAATTTTCTCTTCCTCTAAACTCCGCCCAAATTATCTTTGTTTCTATTGTTCCAGTCAAGAAAATATAGCAACTTTTTTATCTCTCATTAAAATATTCTTTATTCTGTACGCTCAGTTACGTTGTTTGCACGCACACGCACACACGAACGCGTACACACATACACACACACGAAGTTAAAGACATCTCCGGAAGCATACGTATACATGCATTTATGCCCACTCATTGCAAACACTTATATTTATATCTACAAACGCACTCACCTATACACACACAAGCATATACACACACATACACACAAACCCCGACAGAAAACTGTGAATTAAACACTCTCTCACACACACACACATACTCCTTGATACAAACACACACAGACACACATACATATATACACGCACTCGAAGCAAGCATTAACATTTATATGTCTTCAAACTTTCTATCTTTTACTTGTTTCAGTCATTAGACTGCGGCGATGCTGGAGCACCTTGTTGAATCTTTAGCCGAATGAATTGATCCCAGTACCAGTTTTATAAACTGGTACTTATTCTATCAGTTTCTTTTGCTGAACCGCTAATTTACGGGAAGGTAAACATATGGTAGTGGTGGTGGGGGAAATACTGACACAAACACCCACACACACGTTCACAAAGACACTCACATACACGCACACACGTGTGCGTGTATGTGTTATACTAAGGGTGGTGCTCCAGCATGGCCGCACTCAAATGACTGAAACAAAGAAAAGAATAAAAGAAAATGAATAAACATACACACTAACATATTTATTTCCACAATATGCACAAAACTCAAAATCTCTCGAGGGAGGAGTAAGTTGATAACATCGATCCCAGTGCTCAGCTGGTACTATTTTTATCGACTCCCTCTGAAGGGGTGAAAGGCAAAGTCGACCGTGACGGAATTTGAACCCAGAAAGTAAAACCGTGCAAATGGTTCTGCCAGTTTATCGCAGTACCAGACAGTGACTCTCATGGCTTCTGATTTTAACTGACTGGGAGTGTTATAATGTATATTGCTTTGTCTAAGTATAAAAGATGGGCAACAGCAAATATTCTGATCAATACCACAGTTTAGCTTGTCAGATGGTTGACCTTAACCAGCTGAGCATGACCCTTAGTGGCTGACAATATGTGCATCTCTGATCACGAGCAGAAGTAGTTGGGGAACATCATAAGCATGAGAGGAATTCTTTGGGATTTGAATAATTCATCTCTGGAAACATGGGAGTTCTTTTCAACATCATTAAACAAACCTTTTTTGTAGACAATTTGAGTGGGATGGGCAACTCAACCTGAAGAAAATTCTAACTGAACCTCGAATGCAAGGTCATGTGCTGTTCATCTTGATATGAGATCACCATGTCACGCACATATAGTTGTGATGCATGTGCTTGGTGTACCCTTATCAGACGAGTAGTCATGATGGGTATATTGGGGTTCGTATATTTGAACCCCAGTGCCACCTTGATGACATGCACTGCTCTCTCACTCGATAATAATAATAATAATAATAATAATAATAATAATAATAATAATAATAATAATAATAACGTATGCGATAAGGAAGAAAGAAAAGTCGAGAGATATTAAAGGTTAGGTTGGGAAGTTAAGCAGTTGTGGTCGATGAAAAAGGTAGCAGTAGTACCAATAATTGTCGGAGCCCTGGGAACAGTGAGCAAAAATCTTGAGAAGTACATGCAACAAATAGGGGCTGCAATAAGGGTGGAGTACTTGCAGAAAACAGCACTGCTTGGAACCGCTCGAATACTCCGGAAGGTGCTCGAAAAATAAGAGGTGTTACCTTAGTTCACTGGGAGTGAACAGCTGACACTGTAATACATCTCCAGCGTTAGAAGCTGAACAAAGGTAACAATAATAATAATAATAATAATAATAATAATAATAATAATAATAATAATAATAATAATGGGTTCAAATTTGGCGCAAGACCAGCAATTTAACGGGAAGTGACTAGTCGATTACATCGATCTCAGTGTTCAAATGGTACTTATTTTATTGACCCCGGCAGGATGAAAGGCAAAGTCAACATGGACGAAATTTGAACTCAGAACGTATAACCGGAACAAATGCGGTTATGCATTTCGTCCGGCGTGCTAACTCTTTTGCCAGCTCACCGCCTTCACATACACACTAATACATTACTGAGCACGTCTCACTGCATGCACTCAGAGAAGTGTAACCAGTTTATACAAGAGTATCCTAGCACGGTATTGTATGTGTAGTCATGTATTATAGCTAAGTGATATCTAAAATATATTACAGAACGGACCAAAATGGAAGACCCTTAGATCAACACGAAAGCACAAACTAGTAAAGCTGAGAATCTATATTAGGCAATCAATGTTTCATACACGTTTTTCTGTAAACAAAAAAGATATCAGCTACAAGACTCAAGTTGTTATATTGGACACAAAAGTATTACACTTTATCGTCCGCTGATCATGCGTTTACAACTACGAGCTACAGTAATTCACCAATATAAACTACAAGAAATAAAATTTCATAGAAAGTCGTTAGCTGATGGTGCGACAATTTTAGAAAGAATTCCATAAAAATATTCGAAGTGTATCGATGTACGATGTACTAATAGTAAAATAGAAAACACAAATCAACACAGACATGACATCCATGCAATAAAGTATGAAATCTATGAGAATTGTCGAATAAGTTTTGAATCCGACTTTGATGATTTTATCAGTTCTGATATGATGCTTTGTGACTTAATGAGAAGCGCACGAAACACACGCCTTTATTGCTATTCGGATGATGACGTCTCGAAAATTTTGAAATGTTAATGGATTAATGGATTTAGGAGTGCTACTTTTTCAAAAGAAACACAAGCGACTAGGGAAATATAAAGGGATATATAT
>NC_068990.1:23207663-23208203 GCF_001194135.2 Octopus bimaculoides
ACACATAACGAGAGACATGTACGGGACAAAATACCAAAACACTTTAACCCTTCCTGAGTTGTTGACTGTTAATTACTCCCTATTTCGAGCTTTCAACGACAAGATAGGAAACCTTCATAAAATAGTAGCATCCAGAAATTTTGGAAATATAAAATTTATGGAGAGTTAGAGCTTCGAACGAACAAACAACGACAGAGTGGACGTAGAGAGTAGACAATTGAAGACAAACATTAAGGGCCGTGAGGCCAATATATATATATATATATATATATATTATTACAATTAAAAGGGTAAAGGATTATCAATTTATTAATTTATTAATAAATTAATAATTAATCATTTTTACCAAGCTCTTCGGTATGTAAGCACCATTATCGGTGTGGAACTTATTTAAAAGTTCTTATACATTTATAAACAAAATTAAGGGATCAGCAACAGGTTGCTTCACCACATACCGAAGTTCAGAAATAGCAGCTAAAAATGCTGAAGCTCCAATAGATAGCAGTTACCCGCAACTCACATAGGCAAAACAAGAAGAAA
>NC_068990.1:23208613-23210694 GCF_001194135.2 Octopus bimaculoides
TGTATACAGACATATATATATTTGTTAGTATGCATGTATATATGTATGTACAGCTTAATAAAAATGTTAGGTTCCAACACAGTAACTCCTTTGATAAAACATGTTTGAATAAAGAAGCTGCAGTGAAGTATACATATACAAATACATACATTAGCACACAAACATACACGCACGCATATTTGTATGCGCGCATGTACCAAAGTTTCTGGCTATTCATTTATTGATAAATGACTGTCTGACATTTCAAGATAATTTAGCGAAACGCTATTAGGTATATTTTAACGCGTCTTTAATATGACAATAGAAAAAAATAGTTGACTGGTTATAGACAGTATGTAAGAAATACAGTATTAAGGATTTGCCTCAGAAAAGTATCGATAAAGAGAAATACTTTAGAATTACTCTTCCAATTATATCAGATGTTTTTATTTCGAGATAAGTGGAAAAAGAATTTTAAAAACTATACAGTAAGTAGCAGGCAAAATCGACGGAATTACTCGATAAACTGGTAGCGAATAATTTCTTAAAACATTAAAGTAATCGTATTATTATTTATATTCATTTCTATTTCTTATTCACCGATAGATCTAGCATGCTGGATACTGAGAATACACAATAAAGAAAGTATATTTTTATGTATAATCTATGATACGTAAGTCATTTTGAAGAGAAAAGATGTTCATCGCAAAACTCATAGCATCATACCCAAAAAGAGAGGCTAGTAAACTACTATATTATGCCAATCTTACTTTGCAAGACAGAAACTTGGAGAACAAAAAGGAGCAATGAAAAAGAAGGTATATGCCTTTGAGGTGTGAATCTTTCGTAGATTGGGCAGAAGATGCTTGAAATGTCGTAACGAACGCTGTAGTACTAGCAAAGGTGAAAGTCCAAAGACACCTATTGTCGATTATTAAGTCCACAAAACTATCATATTTTGGACATATGACGCGTTACATTTTGGACATAAGATGCGTAAGTCATTGTCAAAGACTATCCTGGCAAAAAGTTAAGATACGAAGGGAGCAAAATGCAGAAAAAGACGCTTTTGGACTAGTGACATCAAACAATGAACTGGAATCAAGAGCCTGGCTGAGTGTATGCATACAGCACAACACATATGAAAGAGGAGAGTCTTGTCAGACCCACTACTAGGCATGGATGATGGTTACTGATAGCTGATGATTACTTGTGGACTTGTGGAAGATTTGAAATTATAAGTAAAAACAAATGAAGCCATCATCAGGCGGACAATTGATGGAATCGTGTACGTGCCGAATACCGTAAATCCTCGAGTATAGTCCGCAGGGGATTTTTAGGGGGCTGTACCTCTGAAAAACCTAAACCTTGTGTATAATGCGCACCCCTTCTCTAACTTGAGTCAAGGAGGTCTATATAACGTCCTTGGTTTGTAAACGTATACGGTAACGTCCTTTATTATTATTGTATATATAACATAATGCAAACGTGTAGCTTTTTTGTGCACCTTGTTTGCAGAAAATAAAGAAATAACAGTAATAACGTCAGTGAAAATTAAATACTAAATAAATTGCCTTTACATATTTATCACTTAGAAGATTTTGCTTAGAAAATATTTTTCATTTTTAAACTCGTATATAGTACGCACTAGAAATTTTGACCTTTAAATTTTTGGAAAAAAGTGCGGATTATACTCGAGGATTTACGGTAGTTTGACGTTATTTGTCGCAACTCTCTCTGCTATGAGTTCAAATACCGTTGAGGTCAACTTCGCTTTTCATCTTTTCTAGATCGATAAATAAATTACCAATTCAATACTAGGGTCCACTCTCCTATTCTCTGTCGAAGAATTTGACTGTAATAAACCAGGAGAAGGAGGGGCTCTACTTTGTTTAAAATGACCCAAATACTCCCTATATATATGCCACAATAGTACTTTTATAAACTTCATTAGGGGCTTGAAGGTCACGGAGGAAAGATGCTTAGCAACTCATTTTGAAAGATCCCATTTCTTGTGAATATATTGTTAAACTTATAAACATACGCACGCTCTCTCTCTCTCTCTCTCTCTCTCTCTCTCTCTCTCTCTCTCTCTCTCTCTC
>NC_068990.1:23211446-23214565 GCF_001194135.2 Octopus bimaculoides
TTATTTATTTATATATATATACATACATACATAGCGTAATGGGGATGAAAATAAGACGCATTCCAATTAGGCAAATAGCAGCAAACATACAATCTCATTATCTTCAACAGAACACTACATTCGCGCGCACACGCACGTGCACACACACACACGCCTGCGCACGTACACATACGCGAACACACAAAAAGACACGTACACACACACACACACACACACACACACACACACACACACTCAACGTGTCCTTTCGATCGCAATAAAAAAAATCACTAATTGACTAACAACGGAAATATCCACGGTCTTTTCTTTTTAATGAACTTGTTCATAATTAGATAGAATATTATTCCAAGCCTCTGGAACCGATGATACTAAAAAGGCCAAGACAATACATTACAATATAATAAATATCATATAATATAATAATATAATAATCTATAACATTCACTGTATGTGTGATTAGATGATGGGAATTAAGTGCATAACATGCAACCTTTTATCTAGATTAGAACTAAAGCGGAACCTCGTTCCCCTTCTTTCAAGATCAAACAAAAACATGCAAAATTCATGCAATATATTGTTGTCTATATATTGCCTTTCGATACAACTGATTGCTTGCCTTTGTACACGACGATCAGTTTTTGCCCAGCGGCAGGAATTTGGGTAGAGATGGTTCAATGTATACCTGGATATCGCTGGGATAGTTACATCATCAAACTGAAAAAGAAGCAAAGCCGGTTTAATATCAGCATGGAAATAAGAAAATAAAATGTACACTAAGACACAATCAGGAAATTAACTTTCAGGAAAATATGCTTTTACCATTTCGCCATATTTTCCGAAACATGCATAATGTAATGGTTTTATAATTTGGCAAATTGAAGGTGGCGATTTAATAGAATCGTTTGTGCGTCGAACACAATGCCCTGCGGTATATGCTCTGGATTTCTGCGCTGGTGTAAAAACCATGTATTTTATGAGATAACGTGAATGTCTCTATGGGGCTCTTAAACTGCTAGCAATAAAACCCAACTCTCCTTCAAATCATACCATGAAGTCTTAAAGTATGTATTTGACAAGGTAGCCTGCAGGGATGGTCACAAGTGAAATGTCTTTCAATATTAGGTATGCTTGATCAGGGCCGAACCGGAGGTAAATATCATGATCATCATCAACAACATCTACTAAGACAACCACTACTACTACTACTACTACTACTACTACTACTACTACTTTGAAGTGAAGACGTTATAGTCCAATGAATCGCTTCTAGTAAATTATAGTCACTTAATTAACGGCGATAAAACCTTTTCTTTTAATCCGGATACAAAGAAACAACTAAAAACGATACAGCATTTGATCCGGCATTCTATTGATTCAGCCTCTCAACTGCCATCGAAGCAGACATAATATTGAAAATATTTCATTTCTGGAGCAATCATATTGATATACAATTATTGCGTTGAGTGAAAAATGATAAAGACATAATACAAAGGACAAAAGTCTCTTTGTTTTGCATTGACAATCGTAAACAAAGAAGCTCTATTCCTTGTATAGGATTACTGAGAGAGAAAGGCTATTGAAAAACAGGAGGCAGAATATCGGTTGCTATTATATAACTACTTGTGTATTTCCGTGACAAAACTCTACTATTCAGTCAAAACAAATTTATTAATAAATTCAATATTGATTCCTTTTGAAAAAGGAAAACACTCCACTCCGAACTTTGCCTAAAAATATAAAAAACGGGGCGAGGTTTAATGATTAAAGAAAAAAAAGTAATAAACGAAGAAGGTGTGGTGAGAATGAATGAATTTTTAGGCACTTGTTGCGAGAGGTGTGGAAGTATGAATTTCTTTATGTTCCGAGTAGACTTCGCGATACAGTTTCTATTTCCGGATGGATAATTTTAATTCATTTACGTTGAGAATGCTCTTGGGAAAGGAATGAATGCTACGATACCACTCAAGCTTTTTTTTTAAATCTTTTTATATATACTGGCTGAAACACTGCCTCCCTTGCGGTTTTCCGCTTCGTTTATATAATAATGTAATATATGTATACATACGCATACGCGTTCGCACAAACACACACACACAAACACACACACACACACACACACACATACACACACACACACACACAACTGATTGACACCTTTTAATATATACAGAACTAGATTGTTTAATATATCTTTTGTTTATGAATTGAAAGAAATTTTACTAACTGTTAGTTAGGGACACTAAGGTGATATCTATCTATCTATCTATCTATCTATCTATCTATCTATCTCTCTCGCTCTCGATATATATATATATATATATGTGTGTGTGTGTGTGTGTGTGTGTGTGTGTGTGTGTGTGTGTGTGTGTGTGTGCGTGCGTGCGTGTGTGTGTGTATCTATCTATTTAACTTTCAACCTGCCTTCCTATATACACACATATCACATATATGTATGTGTATCTGCGAATGACATTTCACCTTTTTATGTGAATGTATATGTACATACATACTTGAATACATCTTAATACATACATACATTCATACTTATAGATATGTACTTGATTGTTAATCATCCGAGAATTTGAAGTAGCCTTTTCTTTTTACATGTATACATGTAAAATTTTCTACATTAAAACTCTAGCTTTTACCTGTCTATCTATCTATCTATCTATCTATCTATCTATCTATTTATCTATCTATGTTTCTATCTGTCTGGCTATATGTGTGTATATATATATATCTCCCTCTTTCTCTCCAATCATTCTTCTGTGTTTCTATCGTTTCCACACTTCAAATGATTCTTTCTCTCTCCCATTCTCCTCTTCCCTCGGTGTTCACTTCTCTCACGTTCTCTCTCTTACACTTTCTATTTTATTCGAGAAATGGTTGAATTCGTTCATTGCTTCATCCAGGCAACAGCCGTTAAAAGCTCACACCACGTGAGCTTCGGATTAGTTAAGGAAAACAGTAAAGGAAAGGATTTCCGGTTAAGTATATGCATTTAGGTACAAACCTCAAACACAAACACATACATACATATAAATCTTATAAATATAAATGCATATATATGTATATATATATATATATATATTTATATATATATATATATATATATATAT
>NC_068990.1:23214632-23215388 GCF_001194135.2 Octopus bimaculoides
AGCTCACACCACGTGAGCTTCGGATTAGTTAAGGAAAGCAGTAAAGGAAAGGATTTCCGGTTAAGTATATGCATTTAGGTACAAACCTCAAACACAAACACATACATACATATAAATCTTATAAATATAAATGCATATATATGTATATATATATACATACATATACATATGTATATACATATACATATACATATACATATACATGTACATATACATATATGTAAATGCATAATAAAGGCAAAAGCCTACTTTTGCAATCTAGATTAACAAACTCCATACCGGAAATAGCAGCCATAGTATTAATTTTGAAGCTGAAATTTTATAGTTTCAGCTTCAGAAACCAATCCATGTTTATAATGTATATATATTAATATATTATTTTTGATCTCAGAATATATTCCACACAATGAATGTTTTATCTTCAATAATTGTATAAATCTCTATCACTCACATTCTTTCTTTGTATCTACGTGCAAACATACTATATCTATCTATCTATCTATCTATCTATCTATCTATCTATCTATCTATACATACATACATACATACATACATACATACATAAATACATACATGTATATAAACATATATTTAAACACATATATATTTATATAAAACATGAGAGAAAAAGATAAGATTAATAAAAGTTTATTGACGCTGACAAGGCCAAACCTACAATTGTTTTAATTCATGACTTGCAGCATACACAAACACACACATATATATTTATATAAAACATGAGAGAAAAAGATAAGA
>NC_068990.1:23216320-23217047 GCF_001194135.2 Octopus bimaculoides
ATATATATGTGTGTGTGTGTGTGTGTGTGTGTGTGTGTGTGTGTGTGTGTGTGTGTGCGTGTGCGTGCGTGCGTGTGTGTGTGTATATGTAAGTAGATAGATAGGTAACGAGACTGATAGATAGATAGGGAGATGAATAAATAGATACATATATATGTACATACACGTGTGAGCGTGTATATATGTATGTATGTATATACACAAACACGTGTGTGTGTGTTTCTGTGTGCGTGCGCGCGTGTATGTGTGTAGTCTCAATAAGTAGTTCTTTTGTTTTTATCTTATGCTTTACAAGAATACGTGTTCTCTAAGCGACTACAAAATATATGCGCATATATTATATAACTTCTGCTTTGATTCCAAAGTCGAGTCTACGAAAAGTGCAACTACGTTATATATATATGCTTGCAATCTTCCGTTCTGGAAACATCATCAGGGAAAAAAAACATTTCCCTTGGAAATAACTGGGAAATATTGAGATATCCTGCAGTTATATTAAAATATCTAGCAGCATATTATCCCATATTACCATATTACCATATTGCTATGAAGTAATTCTGTATCGTAAAACGCTTTCCTGTATATGTACATTTTTCGGTATATGAAATTTAAGAAGCGTAAATTAATCTATCTATCTATCTATCTATCTATCTATCTATCTATCTATCTATTTATCTATCTATCTGTATGTATGTATATATATTTATCTAACTGTCTATCTATCTAT
>NC_068990.1:23217537-23220163 GCF_001194135.2 Octopus bimaculoides
TGTCTGGTTAAAGCTGAACACTAATACGTTGTCTTCGACGAATGACTTCATTCTGTGTGCGTGCGCGCGCGTGTGTGTTAGATAAGGAGAAAATAAAAAAAAAGGCGTAACGATTAAACTATCTCTTCTTTTAATCCATGTTTCCCCTTGTGGAGCATAGGGCCTCAACCGTTATTTTCCACTTTTTGCTATCATTGGCGTGTTTCTTGGCTGCTTCCCATGTCAGGCCGGTAGTCCTGAGCTCGTCCAAAATGCTCAGTTTCTATATCTGCTTCGGGCCCTTTCCTACAGGTCGGTGTTTGGCACTCTGTCGAACCACATCAGATGGAGGATCTGCCGGAGGCATTTGTTGATGAAGGTCTGGATCTGCTTGTAGTTGTTGCAGGGTGGCTCTCCCTGTTTGACGATTAAACGCAAGGGATAAATTTTGACAAATGTGTTATTTGTATGACAATTGAAAGGAAGGGAAAGAGTTTTGTGCTGCAGCATTCATATTACTGAGACAAGAAAAAGAATAAAAGATTATGCAGATGATTATACAGGCGCAGAAGCGGCTGTGTGGTAAGTAGCTTACTTATCAACCACATGGTTTCGGGTTCAAGTCCCACTGCGTGGCACCTTCAGCAAGTGTCTTCTACTATAGCCTCGGGCCAACCAAAGCCTTGTGAGTGGATTTGGTAGACGGAAACTGAAAGAAGCCCGTCATACATATGTATATCTATATATGTATGTGCTCCCCTCTACCGATTGACATCCGGTGTTGCTGTGTTTACGTCCCCGTAAACTAGCGGTTCGGCAAAGGAGAAGGATAGAATACCAGGCTTCAGAAAAAAGTACTTGGGTAGATTCATTCGACTTAAAATTTCTCAAGGCGGTTCCCGAGAATGGCCACAATCTAATGAATGGAACAAATAAAGTTAATAGATAAATGGAAGTTGTTAAAAAGAAATTTTGAAATTTTTTCTTGAAGATCGAAAAAACGCGTAGAAACTAACTTACTGATACAGGTGCCAACATTATAAAATAAAATTGATATAAAACGATTAATTTCAAAATCACAAGCCTTTTCTACACTGTCGGAAGAAACCAACAATTTTGTATTCCTATAATGAAAGAGATTGTATCTTACTCTCCCTACACGGTAGATGAACAGCTAATAAATCATTTCACTAAAAACTTAACTTTCTCATCTGAAAAATAGTTCAGGACATCGTTAAAGCTTTAAGATTAGAAATGAACAGAAAACTGCAAATGATTTGCTTGATTACCTCGTATATAATAGCATTTTTCCCAGAAAAAAGGAGGTTAACATACACATACATTAAATACTTACATACAAGCATACATGCATACATACATGCATACATACATACATACATACATACATGCATAATACATACATGTGTGTGTAAAAACATACTTATTTATATATATGTGTTCTTGTAGGCTGGCATGCCGAAATTTGAGAAGGCAAGTAGAAAGGAAACTTCGAAATCACTGTCATCAGTCCTCTTGTAAATGTGTAATAAATATGTACTCTACTAAAAAGTATTGTATAATTCTTCAAATTCTTCAGTTTAATTTGTTTTATATCTAAATTGACACGAAAACGAACATTATGCAAATGCTTCACATACATACATATATATGTACACACACACACACACACCCACACACACACACACACACTCACACACACACACACACACACACACACATTTCAATTTCATTTTCTTCCATTAGTATAGTTGATTATACTTTGGTGAAGAGAATTGCTATACAGGACGCAAGAATCGTATTCCTGGCCGTGAATGTTTTATGTAACCAAAATCATTTACAAAGGTAGCAACACCACGACTATGGTTTTGTTGTCATCCACTCGTTGCATAAGGATCAAAGTTAAAAATTCATTTTCTCGTTCTAGGAAAATGTTTTCATTGAGATATTAGACAGAAGTTTCTTAAAGCTCATCCTATCATTAAATAACATAAGACATATATCAGGGGTGGCACAATGATACGATATGACCTCCTTGCATAACTGCTGACATGTCGTAATTTTACAAAAACTCGTGATGAAAAATTGTTGTTTGGCTTCATTTTAATATTCTATTATTAGTATTGATTATTGTACCTTGTAGATTTATACTTAACAGGCTCCCAAATCTATTAGACTCGGTTTCGCAGAATTAATACGGCTTCATTAAACGCTAGACAAATTTTTGATACATTAAAAAATATTAAAAACCCATCTTATACACTGGCTAAAACAGTAATTAATATTCTTGTGGAAGAAAATATTTTATGTAAAGATGACTTCAATATGTGTATACGGTTTAAAAGATGCCTAGACATTTTTAGATCGCATTAATTTTTATGGTTTAGTTAAAGGTGGAAGAGAATGACAAGATTCTAAATGTATAACGAAACAATTATTTGACACTTTATAATATATAAACTATGTATGTTTATAAAGATATATATATATATATATATCATAGCAATAACACTACTACTACTACTAATAATAATAATAATAATGATGATAATAATAATAATAATAATAATGATAATAATAATAATAATAATAATAATAATAATAATAATAATAATAATAATAATAATAA
>NC_068990.1:23220309-23220718 GCF_001194135.2 Octopus bimaculoides
TATATATATATATATATATATACATATATATATATATACATATACATACAGATATATGTATGCCTATCTACATATGTATATATATATATATATATATACGTACACATATATAGAGAGAGACATTTATAGGTATGTATTCTTATATATATTATATTTATATATTCATACATACACATACGCACACACATTCACACAGTCACCCGTTGAAATAATATACGTATGAAATATTTTAATTCTACATTTTAATATATATTGATTATGGGATATTGGGTTTTTTAGTTTATAACCGAGAATTTCTTATCCATATTTATATCTATATTTATTTATTTATTTACATATTTATCTATATACACACATGTATATACTTACATCCATACACACACACACACACACACACACACACACATAC
>NC_068990.1:23220936-23221802 GCF_001194135.2 Octopus bimaculoides
ATATATATATATATACTTACACACATACACATAAACAGATAGCACATTCTTAGTTATAAAACCATGAAGACCAATATTCTATAATGTTATCAACACAAGCTAAAATGTAGTATTAAAAATGTTTTTTGAATATTATCTCTATGGACGAACCCCCACTTTTCCTACCCATCTCAAACTTACGTCAATATTATTTGCCGCGTGATGAGCGCCTGACAGAGATCAAAAATGTATGGTTCACATGTAGAGATAATCTTTTCTTCTGTATATATGTGTTTGTCTGTATGTTATTAGAGAGTTTATTTAAAGATTTCTTGACAATAGAGAAAGAGCCGGTTTCTAAACCACATCCAAATTTCCTTCATTAGACTTTCGATGTCAATAGAGTATTTTTGTCGGTTGTATATGTGTGCGTCTGTGTGTGTGTGGGGGGGGGGTGCTGCTTTTAGAGGCAGTGCATGCGCAGTTTTGCATGTTTTGTTTTATGTATGTACCCTCATCGATATAATATACATAGAAATATTCGACGGGTTTCATTTATTTTCCACTCATCTTATCCACTAACAAAGTTTTGGGTGAGCCTAAGGCTACAGTTGAAGGCGCTTGCCCAATTTACCACGCAAGGTGGTTGAGAAGCAAACTTCTTACCACGTACCCATACAAACACACTCACATGCACACACACTCACATACACACCGAGATGCACATATACACACGCATACACACCTATCTATCAATCTCCCTCTGTCTGTCTCTCTGTCTCTCTCTCTGACTCTCTCTGTCTCTCTCTCTCTCTCTCTGTCTCTCTCTCTCTCTCTCTCTCTCTCTATATATATATATATATATATATATATATATATATATATAT
>NC_068990.1:23222173-23223093 GCF_001194135.2 Octopus bimaculoides
TATATATTACAATTGAAATATAGGATAAAATCTTTATAAGAATTTATGAAGTAGTTACCGTGAAAAACCTCATAAGAGAAAAATTTATTAATTATTCTCTATAAATATATTTATTTATATTAAGGACATTGCTATACACATAGATAGATTGATAGATAGATAGATAGATAGATAGATAGATAGATAGATAGATAGATAGATAGATATATCTTAGCAGAGTTAAAATTTTTTTTATTTAATACGCCTTTAAATGAAAAAAGTAACAGTTCAAATTTCTAATGTATTTCTACGTGGAACGTAGGAAGTGTTGAATGTAGTCGGCGAAACAAGGCGATACACTTGAATAACGAACAGGTATCAAAGGAATTGTAATCATTGAGACCCTACGCAAAAACTCCCACACGCTTGCGAGTACACACGTGAGCGCGTGCACACACGCTCACATACACACACACACACACACACACACACACACACACACACACACACACACACACATACACACACACACACATACGCATACAAACGAACGGATACATTTGATATGCAATTATCTCGACTTTAACAGTGCGTATGATTTTCGTGCCGTTTCAATTTCAGAAGCAATTTTCTCCATGAGTAACTCTGAAGAATTGTAAATATAATGAATGTGGAAGTTTGTCTAAGAATTATTGTTTGAAATTATTTCAATGTTACGTACTATATACAGAATTATTGTAAGGGTAAAGAAATAGTTTTATAGATAGATAGATAGATAGATAGATAGATAGATAGATAGATAGATAGATAGATAGATAGACAGACAAACAGCCAGACAGACAGACAGAGAGATACATTTCTTTTATTAGCCACACAGGGCTCAACGAAGATGGGACAAATACAATGTAGAGCTTTTCTTTTTGGGAGGGGGAAGGAAGGAA
>NC_068990.1:23223984-23227120 GCF_001194135.2 Octopus bimaculoides
GCTCAAGGTTGACCCGGGTTGTTGGAGTTGCCGAAGAGCAGCGCGACACTCGCGGTGCCATTCGCCCTTCCTCGGCCTCTTCTTGATCCATGACTGCAGTTCGGTCATGGAGACGAGCTGCGGGAAAGCGCGCCGACAGAGAGATAGATAGATAGATAGATAGATAGATAGATAGATAGATAGATAGATAGATGCATACATACATACATACATGCATACATATATTTATATATATATATATATATATACACACACACACATACACACCCAGACCTTCTCTTGGTTTCGCACCTATGAAGCGCTTAGCAGTATCGGTGACTCGTCAGACTTGAATTTTGAGTCAGACGAGTCGCTTATACTCGTAAGCGCTTTATAGGCCATAACTTTTAACTTCCTAAAAAATATATTACTGCTCTAATACATTAGTGTGTGCTTCTTTTTCCATTATATGTACTATATACATACATGTGTGTGTGTATACTCACACATACACACACCCACGCGCGCACACACACACACACACACACAGCACATGTATATATATATATGTGTGTGTGTGTGTGTGTGTGTGTAAATGTAGAACGTTGGAATTAGTGCTCAACATCGTATTGGTGGATAAGTAATTTGTTTATTTGTAAATTAAAGCTACCATTGCTTTCATGTTTCGAAGAGTAGGAAAATATCCAAGTGATATGTCTCACATTATTATTTCTTTATTGCCCACAAGGGGCTAAACATAGAGGGTACAAACAAGGATTAAGTCGATAACATCGACCCCAGTGCGTAACTGGCACTTATTTAATCGACCCCGAAAGGATGAAAGGCAAAGTCGACCTCGGCGGAATTTGAACTCAGAACGTAACGGCAGACGAAATACCGCTAAGCATTTCGCCCGGCGCGCTAACGATTCTGTCAGCTCGCTGCCTTTGATATGTCTCACATTATGTTGACGTATTTCGTCGGCTGCGTGACTGGCCCGTACAGCGTACCTCACTGACTGAAATTCTTTATTTGGCACCAAGGTCATAACATAGTGGGGGACAGCACAAGGACAGACAGAACACCACAGTGAAGACAAAAGCATAAAACGAATATAAAATGAAAGATGTATATAAAAATGATAAAATTAATGATGATGAAATGGCTGAATTAAGCCCCACTCTCAAGCAGTACCATTTAACAGTGAATTTATACAATTAACACATATTTCTTACACTTTCTCTTTCCTCTTTTAGCATCGTTTTTTTTTTTTTGACAGTCTATTTTTCTCTATTTTCTTATTTTTTCAATAAATTTTACTTACTTTACCCCTTTTAACAATTCATTAAGGGTTTCAAATCTTCATACTCCACGAACGATGGCATTTCGTCGAATTCAATTTCTACCCCTAAAGGGTCTATACTACTTACAAACAGTTCTTTCAGTTTCTCGTATCTCTCCTTGTCAATAATTATTCCCTCGGTTTGTTCTTTATATTTCCCCGGTGGCAACCTTACTCTTATGATCGATTTAAACTTCGTGATCTTCCGCTCGATTGCCGTACTTTTGGCGTATGTAACTAAATGCCACCTGTTTTTTATTTCTCCTTTTAACATTCGTTTGCTTCAGCGACGGACCTAGGCTGTCTATGCGAGTCGTTTCCAGTTGGTTCCTTTCTTGGTACACTAAAATAACTCTCAATGTTTAAGCCTTCCACATCGTGTTGCAATGATGCTTCTGCCTCCACTCCACCTTCAATTGTTGATTCTGCTGGTGTCTCGAACCTGTTCCTTTTCTTCTCCATCTCAATCTCCATCCTTTCCTGGATGTCTGGTGGAGAACTCACCTGCTCATTCCTTTTCCTCCTATTCACGACAGTGAATGATTCCTCCACTCTATCTTTCTCTCCTTCTGGCACCACCTCTTCGGTACTCTGCTCTTCACTCTGTTGTTTCTGCTCCTCCACTTTGTTTTCTTTCTGAGGATGCTTTGCTTTCAAGTGCCCCATTTGACCACATAAGAAACATGTTGGTGGTCTGCCCTCCACCACCACGCTTAGTCTGACGTCTTCTGGGAGAATGATCTCCTCCGTGATCTTGTACCAATCTATTACGCTCACTTTTATGGCCATCTCGAGACCACACCCTCACCAATTAACCGTTTTGGTTCTCGTAATCTTCAAAATTTTCACTTCATCCTCCATTCTGTGCATGTCCCACATTATGACAGCGTATTTCGTCGTCTGCATGACTGGCCCGAACAGCGTACCTCGCTGACTGACACCAATTACTGAGTCTGTCCACTATTTATTAGTAGTGGACCAGCTCACTTCTCACCTGCAGGCGTCCTCTACAACACCAAATATCTTAATTTTTCAAACTGATCACATGGAGAAAGGTGTTCACCTCCAACATTTCTCCATGTCATCAGCTTGAAAAATTGTTAAGATACTTGGATGTTCTCCTACTCTTTTGAAAATGAAACCAATGGTAGCCTTAATTCCCCAAAACGGAATGTACAAAGATATATATATATATATATATACGTGTGTGTGTGTGTGTATGTATGTATGTATGTACGTACATAAGCACATCTGGGAGCACATGATTAAATAGAAAGGGGCGTTGGACTCCTGATCATAAGATTGCAGGTTTTTATTTTGGGGTTGGGCAATGTGTTGTGTTCTTCAGCAAGACATTTCCTTTCATGTTGCCCCAGTCCACTCAGCCGGCAAAATTGGGCAGTCCTTTCAAGCACGGGTGTCTCATTCAGTAGGGAAACCGGCCCTATAACTCGGGAGGACACCTGTCCTATAACCCGAGAAGAAGCTTTATCGTTTTCTTGTAGTAGTAGTAGTAGTAGTAGTAGTAGTAGTAGTAGTAGTAGTAGCAGCAGAAGCAGCAGCAACAGCAGCAACAGCAGCAGCAGCAGCAGCAGCAGTAGTAGTAGTAGTAGTAGTAGTAGTAGTAGTAGTAGTAGTAGTAGTAGTAGTAGTAGTAAGGGTGGTAAACCGGTACAATCTTCAGCACGTTGAACAAAAGGCTCAGCGGCATTTTCTTCTGCTTGTTTGCTCTCTGCGATTGACTTTACATTTCATCAATTCAAAATCGATAAAATTAGTTGCCAGCTGAAGGCAAGATTGATGTAATCGACTAAC
>NC_068990.1:23229935-23230461 GCF_001194135.2 Octopus bimaculoides
ATATATATATATATATATACATATATAAAATTATAATACAGGGTATCAAGAGATACCACCACGCTGAAAAAATAGCAGTCAAATCCTGACTCCAAAACCACAATAAATGTCCGCAAGGCACGATTAGCGAAGACGAAGACCAAATAAACCAGTAAAAATAATAAGATAATTTCAAATCCTGGATTTCTGGCTTTGCATAAATGCTCTGCCTTCATCAGTGAAATATACTCAAGTACATAAATACAAATACATGTATATAAACAGTATACTTACATATACGGACGTATACATACATATATATGCACGTATGCACACGACTAGCCCAAATAGTCCGCCTAAACAACTTCTCGTGCGATCCCGGACGGAATATCAGTGCAGTAAATACACTGACAAAACTAATTTATATAAATAAGTATAAGATCGGTATTTAAAATATTGATCTTATCAAGTGGTCAGCATGGGAATAAAAACCATCAAAGGTAATAATTATTTAAAATTATAATACAGGGTATCAAGAGATACCACC
>NC_068990.1:23231430-23233614 GCF_001194135.2 Octopus bimaculoides
TATATATATATATATATTTGAAGAAAAGCAACAAAAATTCAATAGGTTATAGCAGTACGTACGTTTCGTACAAACTTCATTTATTCATGTAGTGAGAACACTACATAAAATGTACAATGAAAATGTACTCCTCAGCTGCATAATGGAATTTCATTTTAGAAAGTCACATACACACGTAACCTATTTTTCCTATTGTTATAGTTGCTATGGAGTTGTATGTCTAAACGTAGATTTACAAGTTCTACTATAATCATAATAAAAGATGTGGTGATTACAATCATCGCGAAGCTTGTCACTTCATTTTCGCCTTATAACACTTACTAGATAAAGATCTGCTTTCCAAGCTAACATTGTTCAGAATAAGGCTTTCGAAGCAAGATTCGGATCTATTTGGACAGAATTCATCATAACATTAAAAGGTGTTTGTATTTCTACTATAGGGGGGATGGTTGTTTCTCTTTTGTGTATTCGACTCTCTGAGCGAGAGCTTAACCAATGTTTGACTGTATGATTAATAGTATTATAACTGATGAGTCTTTTATTATTACCGTCGTCGAAATACGCAATACCTCTTCGTTTATACCTGTAAGAATACGGCTGACTAGCATTTAGTGTTATAGCAACTCTATTATCAGCAACGTACCCGATTTTTTCGGTATATTAAGAAGTACCTAAAGCCGAATTACAATAGCTGTCGTTCTGGTATGAAAGGAAATTTTTCTTTTTGTCAGAAAGTCTAGATATTCCATATATACGCATGTACCTCTCTATATTTATATCTATCTACATGAATATATGTGTGCGTATGAGTATGTATATATCTGTGTGTGTATATGTATACATATACATATTTGTATATATGTGTATATATATGACTATACATGTGAATGTATGCATGCATGTATATATATGCACATATATTAGTATGTACATTTAAAATCGGACTTTCATGGCGCATATATGCATCTCAGTATATATACATGCAAGCAAAGAAACATCCATAATATCAATATATTAATCTGTAAGCACTTTTATGGAGATTTCTAATGGAAATTGCTTTGTTTTCACTTGAATAAAGTACTTCTCTCTCACAGCGACATCTTTCTAAAAGCATGCATCTATTCAACATAAAATAAAAATCAGAAAACAATAAGAATATATTGATAGAGAAGCGTAGACTCAAAAGAGTTTTTCTTACATAAAAATTAAGCTAAAAGGGGAAAGAAGAACAGAATGTTTATTTTGTAATACAAAAGAGAATCCATAAATAACCTCAGGAAGGAAAGAATAAGCCTGACAGCAAGTAAGTTTTAATTTGATGGATAATGCGAAATTGCGAAAAGACAGTGAGGGGCAGTAATGCATTCATTCATATTCAAGCATAACATAATACGATGAAAACAAAGAAGGTTAATCTTAATTGTAGATGATAACTTTAGATTTCGAGTTAAAATGCTACACGAAAGCTGTGAAAAATAGCACCAGGAACATCAAAATTATCAAGCATTTATTAAATAAAATGGAAACAAATAGGGACTAGGTATATGAAGACATGGATAAATATTGCACGCATCACAATCGATAGTTTTATTTGCTAGTCTGGTTATTGATTATTAGTAGAATAGTCTCGCTAAAAAGCCCAACGTAACAGATGAGGGTTTTCCCAACGAGTTTAGTGTCAAAAGCTCCACTTGAAAAATAATAAAAATTCGGAAGCAATATATCAAGTGTTTATTGAATTGGTTTATATATTTATCTCCAAAGAAGATGGTAAATTATAGAGCTTAGTTTTCGTTAGAGTAATTTTGTTCAGAATATTCAATAAAATAGAAATCGTTATTTTGCGCGCAGACAGGGGATATTGGTTCTCTAAACACTAGGAATTCATAAATACATACAAACATGCATACGCACACGCGCACACACACACACACACACACACATACATACGTGCACACACATGCATTTGTATATATGTGTGTGTGTGTGTGTGTGTGTGTGTGTGTGTGTGTGTGTAACTACCTGTCTACTCACATACATAAATGGATAGAGAAATACATAGATATACATATATACATACATACATACATACATACATACGTACGTACATTTATATATACATGTAGACATATAGACATACGTATAAGTATATATATATATATATATATATATATATATATATAT
>NC_068990.1:23234111-23237085 GCF_001194135.2 Octopus bimaculoides
AGAGAGAGAGAGAGAGAGAGAGAGAGTGTGTGAGAGAGAGGTAGAAAGATACATATATATATATATATATATATATACATGTAATATCGTATTTCTAAGACGCCAGTGGGGAACCCTTTGAGAAACTTCATCGCTATCTCTCAAGATGGAAAACGAATGTTATAAGTCTCCTACTTCTAAATTAGCCTATATTCATACTAAAAGGACATGTGTGTGTGTGCGTGTGTGTGTGCGCGCGCGCGTATACATAAAATAATAATAATAATAATAATAATAATAATAACAATAATAATAAAAAATAAAAATAAAATAATAATGATAATATTAAAATAATAATAATAATAATAATAATAATAATAAAAAAATTTTAATAATGATAATAATAAAAACAACAACAACAACAACAACAACAACAATAATAATAATAATACTTGGAAGGAATTTATAAACATTTAATGCGTCGCTACGTGCGTTTCCACAAATCACATGACTTTTAAGATCACAGTCCATATTACTTCGATGATTACAGTGTAGTCCGTAGTACTTCATACTGGTAAAAAGCGATAAACACACCTCTGTTGTACATCCACTGATGTTATATCGGCTGAAGAAATGAATCAATGATAATGATCAACCGGATACCCACGGATACTACGTGCAGATCATCCAAATCGCTCATCGTCTTCCAGTTCGCTCATCATCTTCCAAATCGCTCATCGTCTTCCAGTTCGCTCATCATCTTCCAAATCGCTCATCGTCTTCCAAATCGCTCATCGTCTTCCAGATCGCTCATCATCTTCCAAATCGCTCATCGTCTTCCAGATCGCCCATCGTCTTCCAGGTCGTTCATTGTCTTCCAGCTCGCTCATCGTCTTCTCTATCAATATATTCTTATTGTTTTCTGATTTTTAAGAATATATGGTCAATATCTGTGCAGGAGAAATTCCCAGGCTTAATGAAAAATTTCAGTTAGCTCTTTGTTCCTATCTGTGACAAAATCGCACTACAACATGGAACAAGAACAAAAAATAAACCCTTACTATTAATATTTTGCGAACATCCCTTTACTATCAATGACTTCCTGACATCTGTTACCACAGGACTGAATTAATTTCTTGCAAAATCACGGAGTAATATTGTTCCATTCTTTTTTCAATAATTCTCAGAACTCTTGGTTCTTTGGATCTCTCCTTTGCGCCCATCTCCAATAATTTTCCAACCGTTTTCTAAAGGGATGAGATCGGAATTTTGAAGTGGCCAATTCATGAGATCAACCCCTTCATCACTCAAAATATATTTAACTCTCTTTGCAGTGTGACAGTGAGCGTTGTCCTGCACGAAGATAGGAGGTTGAACTGACGGGGATCGGAGATGTAGAAGGGCATGCTGTCGAAGAATCTGCTCGTAGATTTTGGCATTGACAGTCCCTTGTAAGCGAATAATTGGGCCAGGAAAAGCATCAGAGATCACTCCCTATACCATTACACGGCCTCCTCCAGATTCCACTGTCTTCTTCACACATGCACGGGGTAACCTTTCGTCACTTCTTCGTCAGACTTACATCCCGCCAGCGGAACCAATCACATTGAACTTCGATTCATGTTCTACTGTCCAAACGACATGTTCGTGAGTGAAACGAAGACGGGCTCTTTGATTGTTCTTGGAGATCAGAGGTTTATTTGCTGGTGCCTAAGCAAGCAACTGAGAACCTCATAACTTCTGAGAAACTGTTTTGCACGATACATTGACATAGGAAATAGAGCTAAGTTTGCATGATATCTCACCAGCACTCTTAACCCTATCTATCAGTGACATTCTAACCATAATACGATACTGCCTTGGTGAAGTTTTACCGGTTTTAGGTTTAGCATTTATCAATGCTGGTGACTTAAAACGGGCTACAATTCATTGCACAACACTTTTGGGCCTTCCTATATTAGTTGCTATCACATAATTTGACTAGCTCTCTTGGTGAAGGCACACAATCCTTTGTTATTCATCACAGGATACTTGTCATCTCTCACAAGCCACATGT
Organism: Octopus bimaculoides; assembly: GCF_001194135.2. NCBI lineage: Eukaryota > Metazoa > Mollusca > Cephalopoda > Octopoda > Octopodidae > Octopus > Octopus bimaculoides. Next base: position 23,236,147 of record NC_068990.1, read on the forward strand.
AGACAGTTGAGTATTCCAATAATGTAAGATCATAAGAAGTAACTGTTAGCCCCTTAACAGTCTTCTAAACAACAAATACCTCAGATAGTAGTTCATTTTTTTCTAGGTAACCCTTATCTGTTGGCCGTTGCAATTTGGAAGACTGTTTATTTCCTTATAACTTACGAAATATTTATTCCATTCCCTCGAAATTTTCACGAGAGATACATATTAGATAGATCTAAATATGTGTAATCTTTTATAATAACTATTTCAATACACTTGTTCTGACTGACCCTTATATTTTGGCTGCTACTGCATACATTTAAGTATATATTTACATATATATATATATATATATATATATATATATATATATATATATATATATATATATATATATATATGTATGTATGTATGTATGTATATACGTAAATATATATAAATGTGTGTGTATGCACACACGCATATACACATACATTTACATGATTTATGTATAAGTTAAGTGAGCAAACATAAAACTGCAAATCCTCGATGTGATTACTTAAGCAAGTAATAAAGTTAAAAAAAAGACCTCATGAAATTTTGAAATGAAATGTAGGCGGAAGATTAAATTAAAGGCATCATACACGCACACATTTGTACAGACGTATACATACAAACACACACACACACACACACACACACACACAAACACTCGAGCACACACATAATGAAAATATGTACTTGTAAAATAGCAATTTTGATCGATATAGACAAGGAGAATGGAAGTATGTAAGAAGAGTAGCAATTTAATATGTAGTATTGTTTAAATTAATTGGACACCTTCCAGACATAATGGTACGTGACGGGAATACACACATACACACACATACACACATATGTATGTGGGTATAGTAATAACAATAATCCTAGAATATATAAACATTTATATATATATATATATATATATATATATAT
>NC_068990.1:23238560-23239625 GCF_001194135.2 Octopus bimaculoides
TATATGTATTGGGTTGGTGCATAATTATTGCGACAATAACATGTAACAAAAACATCTTTAAATGATTATTCTGCAGTATATTCATCATCTACTTCAATTACTGCTTCGCATTTGCTTGGCAGACGGTCAGACCATTATTTAAAGATGTTTTTGTTAAATATTGTTATTGCTTTTGTTGAATAAAATTTGTTGAAAAAAAACCGCAATAATTATGCACCAACCCAATATGTGTGTGTGTGTGTGTGCGTGTGTGTGTGTGTGTGTGCGTGTGTGTGTGTGTGTGTACATATACATACATATATATAATCCATGTTAGAGGAATGGAGGAACAAATTCCAAGACTATGTCCGCTGACGCCGAACAAAGTATTCAAAAATTCCCGCACGCGTGTATGTGTGTGTGAATTGTAACTTAGTCTCATAATGCAGTCAATAGAACAATTGGAAACATTAATGTCACATACAAAATGCTCCATATAAATGTTAACATATAGATAAAAGACTGAACCTTAACATGTACATAGCTATAATTCTTAATAGCTGAAGGGACAATATGATACATATATACAATATGATACATATCAAAGAGATTTGATAACCCAAATATATGAAAATATGACTTACTATAACAATATGAATTACATCGTCTAACCCAAATATATGACAAAATGAATTACTTCTGTTTCGCTTTTCGTATATCTTTTAGCGTTTCACTAGTGACTGGCCGCTCTGAAAAACACAATTTTGAACTGACACTCGTGCGTCACTGAAAAACGTGTATTGGATCTAATCGGTAGTAGATCTGCAAAGCTTAAGGCTAAATTTGATGCGTAAATGTTGACCAAATATGTCAGCCATCTTATAAATCAGAACGTGGTCTCAACACGACTTTACAAAAACTTTAAGCAATAATTGTATAAATGTAGATGATAACATTAAGATTATTTGTAGACTAACGCAGTAGGTTGACTATACATTTCTTTTGAACGCTACAATCACATCTGCTCGTGGGAAACAGTAAACATAGAGACACACGCGGAGGCCTTTTATATATATATATATATAT
>NC_068990.1:23240666-23242669 GCF_001194135.2 Octopus bimaculoides
ATATATATACATATATATATACATATATATACAAATACTGCATTTGTTGTTGGTCTCTGTGTACATGCACACCTTAAGAAGAGTAATATCAAAGTTGGCCTAGTTAAAATTGTTTCTGATTTGATTAATTAAATCTTTGCATCTGTCTTGCTTCTATTTTGTTTTTATGAAAGAGCATTTACGGGTTCCCTTGATCTGCGAAAAGAATACCCAAGCCTCACTCGAAATTCATAATGCTGCCTTACATAAAATGATAGATAGATAGATAGATAGATAGATAGATAGATAGATAGATAGATAGATAGATAAGCAAGTGCCTGTGTGGTAAGAAGTTTGCTTCCCAACGACATGGTTCTGGGATCAGTCGTACTGTGTTCAACTATAGTCACGGGCTAAGCAACGCCCTATATGTGGATATCGCAGATGGAAACTGCAAGAAGCCCGGATTTATCCTTGTGCTTAAGTGTGCTTAAGGGCATCGAGGCCCCGTTGACCGGGGATGAGGTGCATCTTCCTGCCTAAAAATTTTTTACGATGAATTTTTCAAAAGTTAAACGTTCAAATATTTTTTCAAAATGTCACAAAAGTGAAATTGATAATGCGAACGCCTTTTTATATGTTATTTCTAAACATAAAATTGTGCATAAACAATTCTAAAAGTAAGGGGTTTCACAACTTAACCAGCACTGGACCTCATTTGCCCTAAATTCGGCCCTGTGTCTCAGAAAAAGATATTTATTCATGACCCATTTACTCCTCCATCCCGCCATCGATTTCTCAACCCACTATTCCTGGGAAAGTCGAGGGTGGATTTTTGCAGATAGAAGTCCTCAGGCACCTCATCCAGAGTCGCATCAGAATCAACCATCATTACACATTCTGGCTAGATTCGTAACAGTGGCCAGCTAAGGCCATGGATATTATCTAATCATCTTCTTGGTTTGACCATAAGTCTCCTGCCGATTGGCTCGGCTTGAAGAATCCGTCTTGCGATACTTTTCGGCGACATTCTAATCGCATGTCTATAATACTAGAGAAATAGCAGCTGGATCAATTTAATGCTACGAGACCAGCAGTTTCGAGGGAAAAGAGAGAAGTTCACATCACCGACTGGTCAATATTTCACTATTTTATCAACTCTATCTCGAAGGGGGCGAAACGCAGAGCGGGATTTGATCTCAGAGGGTAAAGGACCAACAAAAAAACCGCAAAGCAGTTTTTTTTCCCCGCTGTAATAATTCTGCAAGCTTGCAGCTCTATTATTATATACAAGAGAATAACGCAAAACAGATTTTATAAATATGTCTTAAAACAGCATCAACAAAAATAACAACTACTACTACTACTACTACTACTACTACTACTACTACTACTACTACTACTACTACTAGAGTCTTGTCATCAATGCTTCGTTCAACTATGGAAGATCTGAGTGAGAAATTACATTCACAGTCCTGTTTGATCTGAGGAGATTAAAACAAAAAGTCACCAAGCGATTAAATACACGGCTAGTCAGGAAAGAGAGAGGTAGAGAGAGAGAGAGAGAGAAAGAAAGAAAGAAAGAAAGAAAGGAAGAAAGAAATAAAGAAAGAAAGAAAGAAAGAAAGAAAGAAAGAAAGAAAGAAAATAAAGAAAGAAAGGAAGAAACATTGAATTCCGATTGATGATGGTGTTTATGGCGGTTTACTAAGTAGAAGAGAGAAGACAGAGAAATAATTACCAAAAAGAACAAATTATGTGTTCGTGTGTGAGCGTGAAAATACGTATGTATGCATGTATATATATGTGTGTGTTTGTGTATGTGTGAGTGTATGTGTATGTATGAATATATATATACACACATACATGCATGTGAATTATGAATATGAATCAATCAATCAATCAATCAATCTATCTATCTATCTATCTATCTATCTATCTATCTATCTATCTATCTACCTGTCTGTCTGTCTGTCTGTCTACCTGTTTCTTTATATGCATATGCATATACATACAAATATATA
>NC_068990.1:23243674-23244314 GCF_001194135.2 Octopus bimaculoides
TATATATATATATATATATACACACACAAGCGCACATACACACACATACACACGCGCACATACACACACACATACACACGCGCACATACACACACACATACACACGCGAGAGCGCACACACACACTCACACACACATATATCGTTGCTATTATGTTAAACTGTCGTATGTCCAAATTTGGTCAAATGCGTTATTTTTTCAATATTTTTGCTTGAAGCAGCCGGTTATTTTGGTGAAACTATCGTATCTCCAGCTGCTTCAGATACTAATATATAAAAAATTGTCAATGTGTAGTACAAGGGTTTTGCTATGGAACGGTGAATTTATTTTTTCATTTTCTGAAAAAGCAATGCTTTGGACTTACGACTCTTTTACATAATAGGAACGATATATATGGGCGACGAACTTCCATACACTTTCATTCTACCAAATTGATCCACAAAACATTGGTGAGCACAGGGCTATAGACACTTACTTACAAACAGAGCCTCTTCACAACCTATATATATGTACACACACACATATATATATATGTATATATATATATATATATACATCTATGTATGTATGTTCATATGTGTCTATATATATGTATATGTATATACATATATATATATATATATATATATATATATATATAC
>NC_068990.1:23244385-23245095 GCF_001194135.2 Octopus bimaculoides
TGTGTGTGTGTGTGTGTGTGTGTGTGTGTGTGTGTGTGTGTGTGTGTGTGTGTGTGTCCGTCCTTTAATATCGTTTACGGAAACCTTTTTGAGTATGCGTAGGATAAATATAGTAATAATCATGAAAAGATAACCCATGGATGTAATTTATAAATATTTCATTCCATCGCTACGCGCGTTTCCCCGATGCACGTGTTTTGGGAACCATAGTTGGTATATCTGGGACGATTACAGTCCAATCTGTGATATGCATGGATATCAGGTAGGCCTTTGTCCAAGCGTTCCTTTCTTCTGAAGAAATGAATGCCGGAAGACATGAACGCATGAACAAAGATCCACCTGCTGTCTATGGATATTACAGACTGGACTGTAATCATCCCATGTACGCGGACTAGGGTCAGAAAAACAGATGATTCGCGGAAACGACTGTAGCGATGCATTAAAATATTCATAAATTCCATTGATGGATTATCTTTTTATTATTATTCCTATATATATATAAACAAATACATACTTAGTGTGAAACGAAAGGCAGCGGTTATGATTAGAGTGTCATTAATAAAAGCTGATCCGAAGCGAAATAAATACAGTATACTATTTACTCCGTTCTTTCATATAAACATTTAAGAGCAAAACAAGGCTCCCTCTTTTGACTGTTTGAACTTTTAGTTGAATCCCCAACTGACTCTATATAAAGTTAAGAACATCAA
>NC_068990.1:23246381-23246719 GCF_001194135.2 Octopus bimaculoides
ATTCTCTTTTATTCTTTTACTTGATTCAGTCGTTTGACTGCTGCCATGCTGGAGCACCGCCTTTAGTCAAACAAATCGTGTCCAAGCTTTATTCTTTGTAAGCCGAGTGTTTATTCTATCGGTATTTGTGCCGAACCGCTAAGTTACAGGGACGTAAACTCACCAACATCGGTTGTCAAGTGATGGTGGAGGGACGAACGCAGACACACAAACGCACAGACACACGCACACGCACGCAGGCACACACACACACACACACACACATGTATATATGTATATGTAGGTATATACGCAGACATGGTTGTGTGGTAAGGAGCGCGCTTCCTAATCCCATATTT
>NC_068990.1:23246729-23252050 GCF_001194135.2 Octopus bimaculoides
AATATTGGAGAAATTGGTTGTCAGTTTTAGCAAGTTGAGTAAGTCCTTTCTCTTGGCCACACCCGTCGATGATTGAGGGCCTTCTGTCGATACCATTCCTCTTTGCATATGTATAGCTATAAGCGAACTTTAGTCAAAACATGTTTTTGATATATTTTAAGTCTTAAAGGCAAATTCACTGCAGTTACCGTGAATTTAATTGTGGAGGAAAATTTAATTGTGGGGTAAAAATACCATATCTCCCAGTGTCACCCTCTATCAGAAACTCAGACGCAATGTTTCTAGCTTCTTAGTCACATATCAATGGGAAATACAGAAGAGTGGTAACTCCGGGCAGATTTTAAACTGTAGCTTTAACTAAAATACAATCAGCAGCAGTGACTGTGTTTTACACCTTTGGACTGCTAGGTCGGGAGAAATTCGACAGTATCAGCGCTAAGTAAAGTCTTGGTATAACCGAACTTTAGTTAAAATATGTCTGTGACGAATTTAAACTTCTAAAATGAAATTTACTGTAGTTACTGAGGAGAAAATTTCTGTCTTATGATAAAATTTGTAAAAAACCCATATCTACCCAGTGTGGCTCTGTATAGAATTCCCAGACGCAATGTTTCTATAAGTAATACCAAAGAACGGTATCATGACTCTTTTAAGACAGCATGGTGTAATTTGTGAGATTTTGACGCCACTTATATTATGGCCACCGATCCCCCAAAGAAGCTTCCTCATTATGTTTGGCTAAATTCGTTTTTGCATATATGATATAGTCGTGGGTATTTTTTTATATCTTGATACAGCCGTGATTACTGCGGTGAAAAGCTAACACCAGTATTACTCATAATCGATCAGGTCAATTTCGGCGCGAGTGAAACACTATATTATAATTGGCTAGAAACACTCTACCAAGCTTCAATATGTTGCTTGAAGGCTTGCACGTGTATTCTGGGAACTTCGGATCTCTCTGTTTCTGCAATTATTTTAGGGATGGAAATTTGTTGATTGAATCGATTTCGCAATACCGTAGAACCTCATATGTATTATTTGCACTTATTTCTTTTTTACCAAAATCAGAGTGAAATTAATAGGTGCGTATAATACAAGTTATTTACACTACAAAGATTTTCTTTAAATTGCACCCACTTTTATTTAAAATATACACAATAATCTAATAAAGTTTCATTTACTTTCAGATAATTTTTATAGAATATAAATATTATTAGATATGAGATGAAATGTATGAAATGAAATTTTACAAAATTAATATATTGGAGTACAATATGTTATCTAACCTTATTTGTGCAACCCAGATAAGAACAATGCATATTAAAGACAATTTTAGCCGTCAAACTGATGTGTACATTATATATGGATGTATATTATATACGTAACCTATGGAGTAGATATATAACCAGAACAAATTTAATTAAAAGTAGATTCGAAAAATGATGAACAGCCTTAACCGATTTTCCAACCTTAATGGATACTTATCAGAGATGTCTACATCGTTTGACCAATCACAGAGGAACAAGCAATCGATGTGGTCTTTTACAGAATATTACTTATTTAATAATTCCTAAAGGTAGCATCACTGTAAGCGTTAAGAAATGAGATAAAATAATGATTTCTGTTACCAGGCTGTATAGAATTATACACTTTAATGAAGAACATGATAATGTGACGTTCGTGCCCGTCAAGCTGAATTAATGCAGTGAAATCATTACAGTCTGCGAGGAAATTATTTTCAGTGTTGATTTATTGGGGATATCCTCTTGCATGACAAATCTTATCGCTGGGAGACGAAATAACGCAGAACATCTAGCTGTAAATGCTCAAGATCCAGTGAAATACACAGACCCTTATATCTAGTCGACATGTATCGGTGCTCCATACAAATTAAAATGTACGTATAAGGAAATATGGTTATAGTGTTTGCAGACTGACAGACTAAAGGACATGTCAACTATAGAATAAAAGTAAAATAATGACCCTGGACATTACTGTCTTCGACCTGTAGAACCCGCAGAGCCGGTTACCTGGTTTCCATGGCACATGAATTACTGAGATCTCAACATCACCCCTTTGAGAGTGACGCCAGTCTGTCGCATACAGCTGAGTAGACTCGAGTGTTTTAAGCTAAGTGTCTTACGCGCATAAACCTTTAAGCAGCAGAGCTGTTCTGCAAGATGTTTCTGATTTGTGTATGCTCAAAACTACGTTATTATGCAGTGTGTACTCTTCTTCTATAGTAATTCGAGAGTCCACGAAAGAACTTCAGTCGTTGTCTAACTTTCATCCCGTAGTTTCGCTCAGTCAGCAAGATTCTTTGACATTGCATTGTTGCTTTGTTATAAACAGTTTCCTTTGGACTCTGACTGTCGTGGGTTAATTAACTCTTAAAATTGTTTTAAATTGTTTCAAATGTTGGCATAACACAAGCAATTTTAGGGTATAAGAATAAATGATTACATCGACTCTATTCGACTGGTATTTTGTTTTCTCTATCGGCCTGAAAAGGATCAAAGACAAAGTTGAACTCAGCGGAATTTGAAGTTAGAGTGTGATGAATTGTGAGGAAATACAGCAGAGCATTTCCTCCTGGCTCGCCAGCAATCAAACCAGCACGTCACCTTTATTAACCCTTAAAAATAAATGCAAATAAATGCATGAATTTACTAAATTTTGAAGAAATTGCTTTAAGTCTCTGCCTGTCTTGTGTATCTTGGCCTCCATGCATCATTCCCAAATTATTCAACCACCGGCATAAATTAGCACTTATGAAAGAAAAGCTCTATATTATTCAGAACGTATGAAATAGAGGCTAACTAAGAAAACAAATATAACGTTTTGGACAATCCTGGAACTTATGAAAAGAAAGCTTTATAATGTTTAGAACACATGAAACAAGGGCGAAGTAAAAGTTAGACGTTTTGGACAATCTTATGAAAACGCATTGGACAGACAAAGGGTTAAAAGGATGTTAACAATGTTCAGTTGAACCAGAATCGTCTATTCACTCAAATATACGGATTCTAATCATTTCAAATTCTTCAGCTGGTGCCCCATAAAAATATTGTAGAAATTAAACGAAAATTATTATTGAGTCAAAGATAAAATTTCACTCTTGTTTGTTTGGTAAAATGCGTTTATTTTTGCAAAATACTGTATTAAATTGCGTAATTACTATACATGAAGCATATTTCTAATTATTAAATTATCTTAGTGACAGTGCAGTGTTAGTTTTGCAATGCATACGGACGATATTGTAAAAGTCACATAAATTCTGACCCTCGATGAAGATTATGTGCCCCGATGCAAAATTCCATTTATTCAAGTGCAACACGGAGGCTTACAATGTAGAACATACCTACATTCACTTTCATTTATTAAGATTTGGGCGAAATATATCGAAATTCGTTTCAGCACAGTAAGATATTTTGATTAAAAATTAAAAGAAAAAAGCCTAAAAAATACAGCAGCTTGCAAAATAAAATCTTCTTATGAATCAGCTCAATAAAACATAGAACATTTCTTTTGCCTCGTTTAGTTATTTTTGTTTTTCTTCATCTCTCAATATGAAAATATCTATAGAAAATATTTCGTGTAAGATTTAATAAGCTTTAAAACTGGGATTCAACAGAGAAATCGTTAAAAAGCAAATCAAAATCGAATGAAAAATCCTTCGGTACAAATAACCTGTACATATCGGCCTTGACAACAAATTAAATCTATGCAGTAAACAGAGTAATGCAAAAACCAAATTTCTGGCAACATGAAAAACTCCACGGTTTCAATTTTCGATCGTTGTTGTCGTTGCTGTTGGAGGTGTTTGACACCAGATCATTCCCGATCCCGCAGACAAATATTTGAAGGGATTCCATCCTTAACTATCACATTTAATTTTCAAACATTGTATATCTTAAACTACATTATTTAATGTACTCTTACGCTTTTTAAGATGGTAAGGTGTGAGATCATCTCTACATTGAGCTTGCTACCTATAACAGGCCGAGGAATCGTGTTAATACTTCGTCGTTGTTTGGTTCGATTCCTGGATGGAACCAGCTAAAATACTTTGGAAATGCATGAATATTTCAACTTCTCATTTATACTCACCTAAAAACAAATGAATCAGCGAAAATCAATCAGTAAACCCAAGTTGGAAGTATCAATATTTCAGCTTCAATTAGAAGTTAAATGATCCATGAAGCCTAAAGATTGATTTGGCGAATATCATTGTGGCTGTTTAATCCTTGGGTCAAAACCATTTTCTTCCCGCCATGGCCATCCTATTTTATTTCCCGAAAATATAGCTTGGACTATATTGTACAGTAAATCATTTCGGTTTTAAACATGTTAGATTGTGGTTTGAATGGAACTTGACTGTTGCTTTTAGCAGATCAAGGGACATAATAGAGAATCTCTTGTTGGCTGAATATTGTAAATAAAGACACTCAAATCTGATTTGCCGCTTTTTTCTTCATCTAGGCATGAAATTTCCCGAGGTTTCACTAGTTATTTATATAGGCGCAGGCGTAACTGTGTGGTAAGAAACTTGCTTCTTAAAGGCGGCGAGCTGGCAGAATCGTTAGCTCGCCGGAGCGAGATGCTTAGCAGTATTTCGTCTGCCGTTACATTCTGAGTTCAAATTCCGCCGAGGTCAACTTTGCCTTTCATCCTTTCGGGGTCGATAAATTAAGTACCAGTTACGCACTAGAGTCGATGTAATCGACTTAATCACTTTGTCTGTCCTTGTTTGTCCCCTCTATGTTTAGCCCCTTGTGGGCAATAAAGAAATAAGAAACGTTAGCACGCCGGGCGAAATGCTTAGCGGTATTTCGTCTGCCTTGTGAGTGGATTTGGTAGACGGAAACTAGAAGAAGACCGTCGTATATATGTGCGTCTGTGTGTGTGTGTGCGTGTGTGTATGTGTGTGCGTACGTGTGTGTGTGCGTGTATGAGCCTTTGTGCCTATGTTTGGGCACCACCACTGCTTAACAACCGGTGTTGGTGTGTTCACCTCCCTGTAACCTAGCGGTTCGTCAAAAAATACCGATAGAATAAGTACCAGGGTTAGCAAAAAAAATAATAAAATCAAGTGCTGGGGTTGTTTCATTCGACTAAAAATTCTTCAAGGTGGTGCACCAGCATGGGCGCAGTCTAACGACTGGAACAAGTAAATAATAAAAGGTTAAAATAGATATTTAGATCGGATTGGATTGGATTGCCCACGTCTGTCTATCTATCTATCTATCTATATATATATATATATATATATATATACACGCACAGACATGCATACATATAAATGTATACACGCACAC
>NC_068990.1:23252128-23254519 GCF_001194135.2 Octopus bimaculoides
ATATATATATATATATATATATATATATATATATATATATATATATACAGACAGAGATATGGGGGTGTATATATATGTATGTATATATATAATACCTACATGTATATATACATATATATATCCGTATATATACGTATATATACATATACATATATACATATGTGTGTATATAAAGAAAGAGAGAGAGAGAGAGAGAGAGACCATCACATTAATATACATCCCAGTGACGTCAAATTTTAATGTCCATGTGTATATAAATAAATCCACGAAGTCCATTTATTGAAAATAGCTTCTTTGTCGCAAATGCATTATTACTCCATTATTTATATTATCTTCCTAACGTGGCTGATTAGATTAATGGGACAGCTATTGTTATTGTTTCCAATCAAAAATAAATCGTTTTAGGCTTTTAGAATGCTATTCTCAAATTATAGATTCGATTATTAATAAAAGTGTCTTGCTCCAATCGAAAAGTCTCGTACAGAAATAATGAACCATACCTCGAGCATTCTAACGAAACATTTACACTGAGACCACATATATAAAAATAGTTGAATTAAACGGAAATAAACTGCTATGGCTTTCTATTAGTTTTGTTTAAGCTACATAAAAGATGATTATACACACATATAAACACTCATAAATGCACTTAATGTTGATATTTCGTTTTTCCCTGAAGCGAGAGAAAATATTGGTTTCAAATTATAGCACAAAGGCAGAAAATTTCGAGGAAGGGGGTATGTCGATTACATCGACCCCCAGTACTCAACTGGTACGTATTTTATTGATCTCCAGAGAATAAAAGGTAAAGTCGACATCGGTGGAATTTGAACTCAGACCGCGAGAGACGGACGAAATGCCACTAAATATTTCACCCGGTGTGCTAACGATTCTGCCAGCTTGCCGTTTTATAACATACTACTGGACTCAAATATTATCACAAAGCCAGCGGTTTTGTGGTGGGCTTTAAGTCGAATACATCGACCCAGTGTTCAATTGGTACTCAGTTTATCGACCCCGTAAGTCTAACAGTGAAAGTCGACCTCGTCGGAATTTGAACTCAGTACGTAAAGATAGACGAACTGCTACTAAGCATTTTGCACAGCGCGAAAACGAGTCTGCCAGCTCGCTGCCTTACAAAGAGAGGAAATATTAACTGAACAACGCGAGTTATTATTATTTTTTTTTTCGAAGTAACGTTCTTATTCTTATTATTCTGCAGCACCACGTATATTCAGATTATAAGTTTTATGCAAGAATCTAACTTAGTTTAGATTCACATAACGCAATAAAGTTCGCATAACATATTAATGTAACTAACGCTCGAACAAAAACGTCATATATACGCCATCTTAATGCTAATTCTGTTACAGAAACTTTCGGATCGATAAGAATTAGCAAAACAATTTTTTTGAAGATTTTGGAGAGGCTGAAAAAGAAGACTAACAAAGAAGACTAGAATTTGATTTTGCCTTAATTCAAAAACGCCTTTGAAGTACACGTTGGCTAAGGATTATATAAATCTCGCATCACAATGTTATTTATGATAACCAATAGTGATATTTAAAAGCGGAGTGATATCAAGAAGTAAAACTGCATGGTTAACAAATAACTTATAGAATCTTATTCTGTTTCTTTATATTCGATAAGAAAATAATTCGAATGCATAGAAGTAATTTGACATTCGTATAACCACTGATCCAAATTTACTTTCTCAGTACGATGTTCTTACGTTACATTATCTATACTGTGCAATCTTCGTGAGGAAAAACAAGGCTGCCGTTCAAGTATTTTTATTTTTCTATTTTTCTTGTTTCAGCCAATGTTATTAACTATTTTAAAAAGAAAATTATTTAAAAAAACAGAATGTTACAGTCCTTGCGGAAAGAGATTTTCGTACAGTGTATATTTTATGTGTTAGCGCTTTCGTTGTCCAACATTTCAAACACGCATGTGCTGGGCTAATCCGTGTAAAGGAAGTTGTTTCTTGTAACAACACTATTACCATTACGAAAAAAGAAAACTTCTGTACGGATTAGTCTAGAAGATGTGTGTTTGAAAAGTTGAACAACAAAAACGGGAACACAAAATACTCACTATAAGAAAACTTCTCACTAAAAGTTTTGATATTCTGTTTCCTTTTTATTATTTAAATAGTTCTTTTATTCTTTTATTCTTTTACTTGTTTCAGTCATTTGACTGCAGCCATGCTGGAGCACCGCCTTAAATGGTTTTTAGTCAAAGAAATTGACTCCAGGACTTATTCTTTGTAAGCCGAGTACTTATTTTTCGGTCTTTTCCCGAACCGCTAAGTTACGGGGACGTAAACACACCATCACCCGTTGTCAAGCGATGGTGGGGACAAACACAGGTACAAAGAACATAAATACA
>NC_068990.1:23254600-23256056 GCF_001194135.2 Octopus bimaculoides
ATATATATATATATATATACGAGGGGCTTCTTTCAGTTTCCGTCAACCAAATCCAGTCACAAGGCTTTGGTCAGTACGATGCTATAGTAGAAAACACTTGCCTAAGGTGCCACGCAGTGGGACTGAACCCAGAACCATGTGGTTGGGAAGCAAGTTTCTTACCCCCACAGCTATGCATATATCACCTCTTGTTTCAATCATTTGATTGCGGCCATGCTCGAGTACCGCCTTAAAGAATTTTTAGTCTTTACCAGCCTTCTGATATATAAGAACGGCAAACACTAGATTTGCTAGCATGCACAAAGTTTCGTCAATATAGAATTAACGAGAAAATCGCACGCAGCAGAGCTGAATATAAAACATATGTATGAATATAAAGCAAATGCATATTGGACACGTTCGTGTACACTCGAACGTGTAAAGGCCTTTCTCTGTGGGAAATTATTTAGGGAGAATTTTCCCCGACAAAATTAAAAAGGGTAACATGTCTTCCCCAAAACTATAGGCTCTCAAGATCGGTCTCCTAGATTCTGTGACATACATATCCTCCACTTGGACGGGACGACAGGATTACTCATGAGCATAGTGAAATGAAGTCTTATGCCCAACAACATCTTATTACCATGAGTACAACACACTAACCATAAAACCACGCGCTCCCACCACCTCTAAGGTAATGCAAACATACGTACGTACGTACGTAATACATAATGCTTGTAAGTATGTCTGTCTGTCTCTGTTTCCTTCTGCCTGTCTGTCTGTCTTTTCTATACACACACGCACATGCATGCATACACAAACATACACATATATGTATACATATACGGCGAGTTTCTTTCAGTTTTCGCTTCCCAAATTATCTTACAAGGCGTTGGTTAGTGCGGGACTGTCGTAGAAGACATTTCTCCAAGATGTCACACATTGGGACCGATCTCAAAACCATATAATTGGGAATATTCTCTTCCTTTTCTTCTTTTATACTTTTCTGTTATTTTACAGTCTATATTCCACATTAAATTTACTGCATTATTGCAATTACTGTATATTTCTCATCTAACCTGATTTTACCTGAGATTTATGGGAATATAAAGAGAAAGCAATTATAATTTTTATCCATAATTACTGCATTTTATAGTGTTCATGTTATATGGATTATATTTCAAATTGTAAGAATATCTAGATGCTATACAACAGGAAATTTGTGTCGGATTGGAAGTAACCGGTTACATTTGTCTACGCATATTTGAAAGTGGTGGACAGTAGTGTCGCTGAACATAGCTTTCTTACAGAACGGTCACTGATTCGTTGGAATCCAGGAGGCGAGTGTGAGAAGTAAATGTCTTTATTTTATTTCATCAATGTCACATACGTCACCTCTGAAATGAATCGCAACATTCAACCAGAAACTTTTACACTCTTTGTATATATATATATATATATATATATATATATATAT
>NC_068990.1:23256658-23261087 GCF_001194135.2 Octopus bimaculoides
CAACCAAGATGGCGAAATAACCACGACACAATACCCCTTGAAAAGCTAATTTAAATAGCGAAAACCGGTTGGGATTTTACAACACCCATTTAATATGTATATATTATATAAAAAAAATATTAAACTATGCGAAACGAAGACATTTTTCTTCATTTTCCTTTACATTTTTTCAACTCATAATTTCACCACGTGTTGTTTACTGAATCTCCAGTATTCTTACTACTATATATATATATACATACATATATATACATACATACATACATACGTACGTACATACATGTAAAACCTCGAAATCTCGTGTATTCTCGTCTATTACTTGTATTCCCAGGTAGAATACTTGGAGATTCTAAATATCTTCCCGCATGAAAACATTGGTTGCGTTTTAAATCTACAAATGAAGAATATAAATCCACTAAATGCAGTGTTCAACACTCATTGTCACTTATTTACATTTGACGGATATTTGTCCTCATCTTGTTTGTTGTTAACACAACGTTTCGGCTGATATACCCTCCAGCGTTCATCAGGTGTCTTGGGGAAATTTCGAATGAAATTATTGTGCCAAGTAGCTGTTTTTTTTTTTTTTTTTTTTTGAGACACGCAATCTAAGCAAAATTCCGAAGTATAATCAACGCTACACAATATGACAAGGAGAAGGATTGATGTCTCAATAACAGGTACTGTTCATCTGACTAATTTTTCTACTAATTCTGTTTACCCTACTTCAGTCACAGTGCTTTTGTCGAACCGAAATAATAATAAAAGGTTTTTGACCAAGAGACCATGCAGTGAAACCGAACCCCGGATCTCATGGTTGCGCCACGAACATTTTTGATCACTGACCATGTTTACACACACACACACACACACACACACACACACACACACACACACACATACACACCTTTTTTGCATCGTAACTGAATAATAAAAAAACAATTACAAACGAAAGACTTTTCACTGGCGGTGTTTCCTGTATTTTCCATCACCCAGTTAATCATTTTTCCGATGCTTGATTATTATTGAAAGGTAAAAATCAATGTATTTATAAATGAATTTTGAACGAAAACTACATGTACTGTGCCTCCGTCCCTTGCTCTACACTTTTACTGCTTCTGTGATTTTGTTGCCTAAAAATCTTATCTAAATTAATGATTTAGTCTTGAAGTAAAACTCCAACTTTTGTAAAGAATTGCGAAAAAGCATGGTTAATGCACGACGCTTTATTAAAAACCTGAAGAAGAAGAAAATATATATTATAGCAAAATCTAAACAACATTAGTCGAGGACTTTTAGCATTTATTTACAAGTTAATTTTATTATTTTTTCTGTCGTTACGATAGACATATTTGAGATTCATTTGACTTCGTTAGCTCAAGTATGGCTTCGACATAGTTTTCTAAAGAGCGTGAGAATGATTCGCTAAATAATTATACAGCAACTCGTATTTGTTGTCATAATATTATTTAACACCTAACATTTATTATTATTATTATTATTATTATTATTATTATAGTCATCGTCATCATCATCGTCATCATCATCATTATCATCTCACCTAGCACTGAATCGACTTCACCTATTAGTATCCTATATCCCAATTATGCTTTCCATTACTGAACTATTATTTACCATAGTAGTATATATTATTCATGCAGAAGGCAACCCTGGGAAATATTTCCATTTCATTATTTCAAACGATCTAATTTCTGATTATCATTCACTCAAGTTCGTTATCCTCTCAGGCATTCTAAGTTATAAGTATCTGTCTGTCTGTCTCTCTCTCTCTCATAATGGTAGTGACAAAAGAAAAGATCCATGGTAGAAAAGAAGAATCTAGGCAGGGTTAGACAAACACTCGAAGGAAACCACTGTGTTAAACCGAAAGGAGAAAGGGGAGCTTAAAAGCGAACAAAAATACTGGGCGCTGAAAAGGAAGTATGATATTGAAAGAAAGGGCCTGAAAGTAGTAGTGGAGGAACTGAAACAGCGCCTCGTTGCAAAGAAAGCAAAGATGATAAGATACGACCAACGAATGAAAGGTTACCACCAGAATACGTTATTCAGAGTAGAACAGAAGAGATTCTATAAAGAAATAAATGGAGAGTGTGCAGATGAAAAGTTGATACCAGATAACATTGAAAGTCAAAGGTTTTGGAGTGACATCTGGAGTAAAGACAAGGAGGACAAGAAGGATGCTGAACTGTAACAAACAGTAGTCAGTCCAAAACAGGCAGAACTAGTCATTTCAGTTAGGGAAGTGAGGGAAATCAGCAAACAAATGAGCAACTGGAAGGCCCCGGGCCCAGATGGAGTTCAGTGCTACTGGATCAAAAGATTTGGTGAATGTCATGCACGAATAGCTATGCAACTCAACATCTTGTTAAATGCCGACCGAGGAACACCAGAGTGGTTGACATTGGGTAGGACAGTGCTGTGCCTGAAAAACATCGAAAAAGGCAATACGGTAGACAATTACAGTCCGATATCCTGTTTGCCACTTATGTGGAAGTTATTGACTGAAATACTTGCAGAGTCAATATACGAACATCTGGGAAAAAATGGAGTCCTGCCACATGAGCAGAAGGGTTGCAAGCGTAAGTGCAGAGGTACCAATGATGAACTCCTGATAGACAAAACTGTTCTTAGAGATTGCAAGAGGAGGAAAAGTAACTTAGCCATGTCATGGATCGACTATCGTAAGGCGTACGATATGATCCCACATTCTTGGATTATGGAGTGTATTAACCTATTTCGTATTGCATCGAATGGAGTCGGACTGAAAAAGTGTGATGTGTTAGTCTTGAAGAGAGGCAAAATCAAATGTATGAACAGGTTAACGACAACGTCGGGGGAGGTTATGAAGCAGATAGAAGAGACGGGCTATAAGTACTTGGGGATTTGGGAAATGGATAAATTGATGGAGAAAGAAATGACAGAAAAATTTAAGGTGGAGTACTTGCGGAAAGTGAGACTGATCCCTAAGTCGAAATTAAATGGACGGAATAAAATCGAAGCTATCAACACCTGGGCGGTTTCACTCCTTAGATATGGAGCAGGGGTAATTGCATGGACAGTAGTCGAACTAAACAGCTTAGACAGAAAGACAAGGAAGTTTCTAACCACCCAAAAGTGACACAAAAAGTGACACAAACAGACTGTATGTACCAAGAAAAAGAGGGGGAAGAGGACTTATTGGATGCAAACACAGCATTAAAGCAGAAGAAAACAACATAGCATGGTATGTAAAAAATTCCACAGAACCGCAATTATTAGAAGTAGGAAGGTCAGGTTTGTGCAGGATGAAATATTACAAAGATAAAGCTCTATACAAGAAATTGAAAACGAATGAAACTGAAAATAGGTGGGTAAAGAAAAGAATGCATGGTCAATTTCATAGGGATGTTGAAGATAAGACAGACCTAGAAAAAAGATGGCTGTGGATGACTAAAAGTAATTTAAAACCGGAAACGGAAGCTCTAATATGTGCTGCCCAAGAGCAAGCACTAAGAACAAACTACATAAAATACAGAATAGACAACACAGGAGAAAGTGATAAGTGCAGAATCTGTGGACAAAACGGTGAAACCGTATGGCATATTACCAGCCTATGTACGCCACTACCCCAAAAGGAATATAAGAGACGGCACGACAATATAGCCAGGCTTGTCCATTGGACACTCTATAACAAGTATGGACTTGACAGAGCAAAAAATTGGTACGACCGCAAACCTGAAGGCATCGTCGAAAATAGAAATGCAAAGATCCTGTGGGATCTTATGATTCAGTGCGACCATGAGATAGAGAATAGGAAGCCGGACATAGTCTTAATTGAGAAAGAAAACAAACTATGTTGGATCATAGATATAGCATGCCCAGCTGACAACAAGGTATGTGATAAGGAAGAAAGAAAAGATGAGAGATATGACAGGTTAGCTTGGGAAGTTAAGCAGTTGTGGTCGATGAAAAAGGTAGCAATAGTACCAATAATTGTCAGAGCCCTGGGAATACTGAGCAAAAATCTCGAGAAGTACGTGGGACAAATATGGGCTGCAATAAGGGTGGAGTATTTGCAGAAAACAGCACTGCTTGGAACGGCTCGAATACTGCGGAATGTGCTCGAAAAATAAGAGGTGTTACCTTAGTTCACTGGTAGTGAACAGCTGACACTGTAGTGCATCTCCATCGGTGGAAGCTGTGCAAAGGCAATAATAATAATAATAATAATAATAATAATAATAATAATAATAGTAATCGGAAAAGTATTAGATAGCTGAAAAAAACGGATAGCATTGGTATCTTAAGCTGCAGGTAGCAAGCCCGCTACGCATGCAAGGCTCCAGGAGCTCCAAGAAAACCTGTGATAAAGAGAAATACTACTACTACTACTACTACTACTACTACTACTACTACTACTACTACTACG
>NC_068990.1:23261111-23261886 GCF_001194135.2 Octopus bimaculoides
AGAAGAAGAAGAAGAAGAAGAAGAAGAAGAAGAAGAAGAAGAAGAAGAAGAAGAAGAAGAAGAAGAAGAAGAAGAAGAAGAAGAAGAAGAAGGTATGCTTTTAAGAAAACAAAAGAAATCTAACGGTAAAAGTTTACTTTAGATTCTATACTTTTATGCAGACTTGTATCGAGCTGAGATTCGATCTGCTTGGAAATGATTTAGCCTTAACGATAACGATTTCAAATGAAACTACGCTCGTGGAGCAACCGAATTTCTTCAGCCTCTTTGAAAGGCTATTTATTCAAATTATAATGAGTTTATGCAATTATATTTATTTTAAGTACAAATAAACCTGCACAATTCTCTGTACTACTGGTGCTGGTGTGCAATATTTCATTGCTGGCGAGTATTTATCCTCCATTAAATGCTGACTTCAAATACCCAAGAGAGTACTACTTCAAAGGACTCGACTCAATCTGTCCATCTTGCTCTGGAAACATCGTCTGAAAAGTTAATTAATGAAGAATGCGTGTAATGTGTTATTATAGCAAATTAATTCAGCGTCTTTATGACACTGTGGATTAAGGGAATTGATCCACATCTTAATTTCATACACGAATTTTATAGCACATAATGATTATACTTTGCACAAGTCTTAGAACGAAGAGCATATATGCACCAAATGAACTACATGTGAAAGAATTGATTTTAGGCAAATGTCTGGAGAAAGTAATGCTTAAAGAAATAATTAAATACATACATACATACATACATACATACATACATACATACA
>NC_068990.1:23261896-23262573 GCF_001194135.2 Octopus bimaculoides
TACATACATACATACATACATACATACATACATACATACATCAGACGTGAAATAATGATTTGGGATAGAGAAGAGAAACTACAGTTGTGGAAATTAGCCGCCCAGCAGATGTTAACATAAACCTGAAGGTCAGTGAAAAAGCGAACACCTATGCTGAACTATTGAGAAATCTGCAGTTACTCTATCCAGATGACAAGGCCTTGGCATATGTAACACACTGCCTAAATACCAATCTTCAGAAATTAGGCTTCTCCAAACCAGAAAGGAGAAAGCTAATTCGAAGACTACAGATCCAATCCATCACTGGAACGGTAAAAATCCGTAGAACGTTCCAGAAGTTTATCATTTAACTATATGTCTTGATATGCAACTATATTCATGAGAATACATACATAAAACATACAAATCTGCACATACCTACCTACCTACGTACCTACCTACCTACCTACCAACCTTCATACGTACATACATACATACATGCATGCATACATACATACATAGATACATACATACATACATGCATACATACATACATACATACATACATACATACATACATACATACATACATACATACATACATTATTGCTGCATCTCGATTTGGAAGAATGCTATCGCTTGAATGTTCTGTTAAAGCGACACAAATGTGGCTTTTCGGTCCTGCAATGGACCTACAC
>NC_068990.1:23263636-23265261 GCF_001194135.2 Octopus bimaculoides
TATATATATATATATATATATATATATATATATATATATATGTATGTATGTATGTATATATCCCTCTCTTTTTATATATATTTTGTGTGTGAGTGTATACACACACACACACGCACATATATACATGCATATATATTGATATATATATATACATACATATAGACAGACAGATAGACCAATTGATAGATAGATAGATACATACATACATACATACATACATACATACATACAAGCATACATACATACATACATACATACATACATAGACAAACAAACACACACACATATAAAAAGTGTGTTTTTAAAATTATTTATTGAATTGTATCGTCTAGATGGGTTGCACTTTTCAAATTGTAAAGGTAATTTATTGGATTTGTCTTGAGAAAGGTATTGTACTAATAGTCTTAAGAGACCTGTTAAATCATCGATGAATTTAGATCGGATTTCAGTGGATTGGACCGGAAACTACATGACCGCGAAGCGATTGCTGTCTTTTGCATATTTTACTAAATTTCATGCTGAGATTGTTACATGATCGCTTAAACTTGAATAGAACAAAACGATATTACAAATGATTCGTTGTAATAATATTTATCCACATAGTTATAAATCCATAAAAAGACAACTGGAGTTTAGATGAGAGAGAAAAGCGAAGACAGAAACAAAAAATACAAAGTCACATATTTTTCATAGCCAAAGTTCACTGCTGACATTTAAGAAACAAACTAGTTTTGTGAACCATGACATAAAATAAGTCGATCTGGATGTTAAATCGATAAATTCCAAACTAGTCGCAGACTTAATGCCGAAAAATGTAAAACCATCCATTGAATAACAGCTGTAAAAATAAAACTAAAAGAAACACGTATTATTGTCCGAGTTGCTGCAAGTATCGAAATGTCATGTGGACGAACAGAGTTATTTAAAGTGTAACGTAACATTAAAAATATATTAAATGGTGTTTTCAAGCTTTGAAAGTTTTCTAGCCTGAGGGATAGATTATGAGTGAAATGTTGAAATTAAGCTGTGAGACAAACAAAAGAGGATTTGAGATGAGATGGCTTACAGAGTATTAAATATTTTGGTAGTCAACAGAAGCAGCAACAAAACAGGAAAGATTCAGAAAGAGATATCGAGGCCATTACTTAGAAAGATTAAATAAATATATAAAATGTTTGAAGGTGCGACCTGTCAGATAGACTTGACAGGTTTATGTTAGAGTAATAGAATGTTCCGCTTATACTTAATAAATATAAACTTGGTCAATAAATGGGACTTAAATGTGAAACACCATCTGGGAGCTAATAATGTATATGGATGAATGATGGAGTTTGTATGTGAAAAACGAGAAAACGGAAATGAAAGGCATTCCGCGGTAAAATCAAGTATACTTTTACTCTCTTACAGGTTTCAGTCATTTGACTGCAACCATGCTGGAGCACCGCTTAGAAGGGTCATAGACGAACAAATCGACCCTCAGGACTTATTTTTAAAACTAGTACTTATTTTATCTGGTTCATTTGCCAAACTGCTAAGTTACGGAGACGTAAACACACTAACAGTGGTTGTCAAGCTATGGTGGGGGTCAAACACAGATACAGACACACACACACACACACACACAC
>NC_068990.1:23265271-23266623 GCF_001194135.2 Octopus bimaculoides
CACACACACACACACACACACACATATGTGTATATATATACATATATACACACATATGTCTGTGTCTTTGTGTCAGTGTTTGTCCCCCATCATCGCCGCTTGGCAATTGCTGTTGGTGTGTTTACGTCTCCGTAACTTAGCAGTTATATACACATATACAACGGGATTCTTTCAGTTTTCCAACCACCAAATCCACTCACAAGCCTTTGGTCGGCCTGAGGCTACAGTAGAAGACACTTTACCAAGGTACAATGCAGTGGGACTGAACCCGGAAACATGTGGTAGAGAAGCAAACTTCTTACCTGCACCTATAGCAGTCTTGCAGTCTTTTTTTCTTCTCTACAAGTAGATCTTACACTTGCTAACCATTTAACATGATTTTAAAAGCCCAGCTGCAAAACTCAGACATAACGAAAAGACAAGATCAATAATGATGTACGCTGGTTGAAAATAGGCAGGTATGGCTGTGTGGTTAAGAAGCCCGCTTTGCAATAACGCAGTTTTGGGTTCAGTTCCACCGTGCAGTATATTGGGCAGGTACGTTTTACTATAGACCCGGGCTGATGAACGATTTGCGAGTGAATTTGGTGGAATGCGGCCATGCTGGGGCATCGCGTTGAACGGTTTAATCGAAAGAAATCGCCCCGGGTAATTACTTTTTTTGAAGCTTAGTACTTGTTCTATAGTAATGTCGACGGGGGTGAAGGGGGACGTGGTGGTTGACATGATGATGATGATGATGATAGTGAGAGTGAAGGTGCGGGTACTGATGATAAAGATGATGATGATGGGGAAGAAGAGGAGGAGGAGGAGGAGGAGGAGAGAGGATGGGGATGATGAAGATGATCATGATGATGGGGAGGAGGAGGATGAAGTGGATCACGATATTGATGATGACAATTACATTAGAATGATTACGGCGATGACGACGATTACGATGACGACGACGTCGGCACCAGTGAGTCTTAAGCAAACAACACCATTTACAAGATTCCCTTTTCTATGGTGTTGGTAGATCTCCAACGAAGATTTCCCTTTCATCAATCGTCATGCCGAGTACGGATCAATTTGACAAAGCTAATTTCTGTTCTAGCGATTGGCCAACATCGGAAATCACGTAATTGTGGATGTGAAAGAGGCAGGAAATAGAACTCAACTAGAAGTTGGAACTATCTCGCCGTCTTGGATGCCTGAAGATTACCATCATATCATGGGGTGTATTTTAACAATTTTCGAAACTACACGAAATGTACGAAAAGACAAGGACAGTACCTTACTATTTATTGTTTACTGTGTGTATGTATGTGTGTGTGTGTGTGTGTGTGTGTGTGTGTGTGTGTGTGTGTGTGTGT
>NC_068990.1:23266959-23267273 GCF_001194135.2 Octopus bimaculoides
TACGTGTTACACGTGTATAAGAGATGACCACTAGGTGGACATCCAATATGCTTGAAAGCATAATAATAATTTTTCTGAAGAACATCATTTTTCTTTGTGGTTGGGTCGGTGATGACCTCTTTCTAGCATATTGGATGTCCACCTAGTGGTCATCCCTTAGACACGTGTAATACAATTGATTCTGAATTTTCAGGGGTTTTTTATATGCTAGGCCACTTGGTTTTAAATTGAATTAATATTCAATTTATCACCCTATCTATATATGGTGAAAGGATGAAAAGCAAAGTCAACCTCGGCAGAATTTGAACTCAGAA
>NC_068990.1:23267283-23271829 GCF_001194135.2 Octopus bimaculoides
ATATATATATATATATATATATATATATATATATACGTTGATATATGCTTCCATGCATGCTAAACACGCAGACAGACATGCACCCGTACATATGAAAATACAACCAGACGCACACGCACATGACTAGGGGGAAGGGGAAATAGAATATCACAGAATACAATAGAATACAATATCACAGTCGTTGTATCCCTTGCATAATCCAATCAATGGCGATCCCATTGTTGTCGTGCATTCCATCACTATTTTACGTACGTACGTACGTACACACACCAACACACACACACACACACACACACACACACACGCACGCACACATACGCACGCACACATATGGATAGATGCATGATATATCTGTCGATGGAATTGCCAATCAATAAACAGTATCCACACTTACTACACTTACATTACTACTTATTTTCTTTTACAAAATCAGAAAGAATGTGTAAACGTGTTTAGAGAGACTTACATATTTCTTCAGAGCAAAACCGAGACTATACAATTATCGACGAGAAATCGTTTTCACATGAGACTAAATATGCATCTGATGAAATATCTGTCATTTCTTTACAACACAACAATACGGTCCTAATAACGATTATTAATATTGATGTTTATCTTCGAAAGGGAATAATGCGATCTCAATTTTGATAAAACAAAAGAGGAATTAACAGTTTGTAGCTAGACAACTGTGAACGATACTTAAGAGCGTCTTGATGAATAGGTTGTTTATATAAAAACGCATTTACTTTCTCTGTAGAGGAATGTCTCGTAATTGGATATCTATAAAGAATCTGTATAGTTTACGTTTCAGACAGCGAGTTCGATTAAATATAGGTTTTGATGTAAACTCAAAATGGAAAAAAATGTATACAGTGATACTTCACTTTACGAGGACTCGTTTTGCGAGACCCCGAGTTTACGAGTTTTATTTTTCAAGCGCAAGACCCAAATTGCAAAAGTTTCTACTATCATAACAAATGCTTCTGCGTGTTTACCGAGAAATTTATAGAGTGAAAAAGAGCTTCCGCTAAGCAAACAACTCTAAACTTGTATTTTAAAAAGAAAATAGACACACATAGATACACATATATACGTATATGACGGGCTTCTTTCAATTTCCGTCTACTAAATCCAGTCATAAGGGCTGTGGTCGGCGTGAAGCTATAGCAGAAGACATTAGTGTAAATTTTCACGCAGTGGGACTGAACCCGGAAACCATGTAGTTGGAAAGCAAACTTCTTAATACACAGCCACGTCTGCACACACACACACACACACAAACACAAACACTCCCTTATGGAGTTATATAGTAGCTGATGTTTCTATAAGGCAAATGGACATTAGAGGAAAAATAAGTAAATAGGGGATTGTGTAGAAACATAAATAAGTAATAAATGAACGTTTGTGTAACATAACCAAACAATACGAGAAATTAATGACATCTTCAGTGCTTGATCTTACAAATAAATATATGGTAATGCCGTATTTGAAATTATAACAAATTGATATGAGCAATGAAGGGTCTTGTGCCGATAAAGGAAATCATTCTCAATAAAAGGTGTATGTAAAAGGGTTATTTTATGCTTATTCTTGTTCAAAATGGGTGGGTTAAAAAATTGTCATCCAATTTCATTCATAAGTTAGACACACAACTTTAATATTGGTTTCAAATTTTGGCACAAGGCCAGTTATTTCGGGGGAGGGGATAAGTCAACTGCATCAACCCCAGTTCTCCACTGGTTCTTATTTTATCGACCCCGAAATGAGAAAAGGCAAATTCGACTTCGGCGGCGTTTGAACTCAGAACATAAAAAATGACAAAATGCTACGAAGCATTTTGCTCAGAGTGCTAACTGTTCTACCAGCTTCCCGCCTTATACTTAACTTTAATATTGACTTTTATGGGAAGGTGAAGATAATCGAGCTTATATGGAGTTGTATAGTAGCTAATGTTTCTACAAGTCATATGGACTTTAGAGCAAAAATATGGAAAAGGGGGGTCATTCACGAATGCAAATATGTAAATTTGAACGTTTGTTTATCGTAACAGAGCGATACGATAAATGGATACCACTGATGGTTAGACTTAAATACATAAATATAGTAACGCTGTGTTTGAAATTGTAGCAAATTGATGCGAATACTGAAGGGACTTGTGCCTACGTAGAAAACCATTCGAAATGAATGGTAAATAAAAAAAAAGGGTGTTTGTTTTATACAAAATGCATTTTCAACAATAAATTTTTAAAGTGCTAATTGTCAGTATTATTATGGAAACAATAATGATAATTAGAAATATGTCTATACAATCGAAAATCAAATTGACAGCTTCCTTTATGCTTAGTGACAAAGAACACACTCAGAACACACCCACACACGTGGGTGGGTGTAAAATACAATTTATGTTGCCTCAATATCAGCTCATTATGTGGCTATTGTTGGTCACTGATTAGAGTTATCTTTATACTTTACTCAGACACATATTCAATCAGGTTGAAAAAGATCGTATATGGATTGAAATCCAAATATTTAATGACAAGATACGTGTTTAGACATTGACTGATCGCGATTCTACAGGAAATATATTCAATCACGTTGTTGGAATAAGTGTGTGAATCTAGAAGGGGATCATGTTGATTAAAATCATAATTAACTGATCTTCCTGTATTTTCTTTTACTCAAAACCAGGAATTTTCCAACACCCTCTCATATGTATATCAACATCTTTAATCGGTTTTCGACCCCTTTAGGGTTCCCATCAGAGGTGTCTCCATCTCTTGACCAATCCCAGAGAAACAAATAACCATTCTGTTTATATATACACTCCAACTGTATTAATTTCAGAGAACTGACGCTGCTAATTTTCTATAAATATTTAAGACAATATTTAATATTGCATTATGTCGTATCACACACACACACACACGCACACACACACACACACACACACACACACACACACACACAAAATATATATATAGTTCCACCAGCTCACTATCTATTTTATCAACCATAACGCCTATTCCATTTACATCAAGAACGTTCTGGAAAACAGCTTAGCTTAAAGAACATTACCATTTATTTTGTATCATT
The DNA here is from genome assembly GCF_001194135.2 of Octopus bimaculoides. NCBI lineage: Eukaryota > Metazoa > Mollusca > Cephalopoda > Octopoda > Octopodidae > Octopus > Octopus bimaculoides. The sequence continues at coordinate 23,270,377 of NC_068990.1, forward strand.
GATATAAATACCACACTGGCGACTATTGTTTATTTTTCTCTATCGTTTAAAATTGCATTTTTGATTTTGGAATCTTTTATTTTTTTGTATGGTTGTATAAGACTGTTGTCAGCAACATAATGTTGCAATTTAATATTTTTGACAATCACATAAAAAAAAACAATACAAAGGAATTTTTTTTAATATTACAAATATAACATTGATGAGATAAAGTTGATATCAAACGTGATATCTGTACAGTGTTTAAAAAAACGTAATAAAATTACTTTATAAAAAGTAATTGAAATGGTCGTGCCACAGCTGTTCGAGTCTATCAGTTAGTTGACTATATTTTTGTATTTCATCATGTATGTTGTTGCATTGTATTTCTGGTCGATTATTTTAGTGAACCAAACCAGTTACTAAAAAGTAATCACAAAACCTAGCATTTAAAACGATCACGAAATGTCTGCTTGCGTGCTGCTCATATTTAAAGAGAGAGAAGTACGTTTTTCTTCTTGTTTTTTTTTTGTTTTTTGGTAATGGCGGTGAAGACACGTGGTCCAGTGGTTAAAGTGTTGCATTCACGATGTTATAATCGTGATTTCGATTCCTAGACTGGGTGGTTAGTTGTGTTTTTGAGCAAGACATTTCATTTCGCGTTGCTATGTTCCACTCAGCTGTAAATGAGCTCCTGCAATATCTGGGAATTTAACCCTGCGACGGGTAGGTGAAGTTCTACTCATTCAGAGGAGTAGTATCGAAGAAATCTCAGTCAATTAAAAACCATGAAAATCGGATTAATTTTCTGCTCTAAGAGTCTTGAGTTACGTGGCTGACTTAGGTCTATCGATGGATCCAAAATTAGCAAATTGACATGACCTCGTTAGAGGATATTTTTTTAAGTCTGCTCATTGTAGATTGAGCGCAAAGTGTTTAGATTGCACGTGGATGATGCTTAGTAGCATATTGTTAAGGAGAAATCAAGTGTGATATAAATTATGTAAGATGGGCGCTGTTATAGAAAACGGTAAGTTATTAATGTGTCGGGGAAAAAAGGTATGCGTGATAAAACTAAATCCCTGGACGAACAAGGGTTGACTGAGTGAGAACTAGAGACGACACCATTAGTAAAGGCTAATGTGTGATAGCATGATCGAACCACAGAAGAGAGGAAGGAAGGATGGGGACCATTTATTTAACACCATTTATTTAAACCGTGGATCTGCTGGATCTGGATCGACCTGGTTGCTGTGGCTTAGTCCTGATATACTGGACTAAGAGTGGAGGCGCAATGGCCCAGTGGTTAGGGCAGCGGACTCGCGCTCATAGGATCGCGGTTTCGATTCCCAGACCGGCCGTTGTGAGTGTTTATTGAGCGAAAACACCTAAAGCTCCACGAGGCTCCGGCAGGGGATGGTGGCGAACCCTGCTGTACTCTTCCACCACAACTTTCTCTCACTCTTACTTCCTG
>NC_068990.1:23271839-23274154 GCF_001194135.2 Octopus bimaculoides
GAGTGGAGGCGCAATGGCCCAGTGGTTAGGGCAGCGGACTCGCGCTCATAGGATCGCGGTTTCGATTCCCAGACCGGCCGTTGTGAGTGTTTATTGAGCGAAAACACCTAAAGCTCCACGAGGCTCCGGCAGGGGATGGTGGCGAACCCTGCTGTACTCTTCCACCACAACTTTCTCTCACTCTTACTTCCTGTTTCTGTTGTGCCCGTAATTCAAAGGGTCAGCCTTGTCACACTGTGTCACGCTGAATATTCCCGGGAACTACGTTAAGGGTACACGTGTCTGTGGAGTGCTCAGCCACTTGCACGTTAATTTCACGAGCAGGCTGTTCCGTTGATCGGATCAACTGGAACCCTCGACGTCGAAAGCGGCGGAGTGCCAACAACTGGACTAAGATTAAGCAACTGTAATAGCAACAACAACAACACTAACTAAAATTTCTTAAAATAAAATAGCTAGCGTGAATTATTGTATGCTATGACATTAGACACACTTGTGAGATAAGTTCAGAACAATACAAGATAAAATACAAAGTAAACTATAAAAACAAAAAAAAAACGGAACAACATTTGGATAATACAGTTCTATATTTAATAGATGAGGAATTATGTACGTTATTTACATTATTTACGTTATTTAGATTCGACGGATATTTGTCCTCATCTTGTTTGTTGTTAACACAACGTTTCGGCTGATATAACCTCAGGGGCATATGGCGTAGTGGTTAAGAGCGCGGGGTACTAACCCCAAGATTCCGAGTTCGATTCCAGGCAGTAACCTGAACAATAATAATAATGATGATGATGATGATGACGATGATGATGATGATAGCAACAACATCGAAGAATACCTTCAGAATGAGAACTACAGAAGGCTGGAGGGTGTATCAGCCGAAACGTTGTGTTATCAACAAACAAGATGAGGACAAATATCCGCCGAATGTAAATTATGCAAATATTTAGATATTTACCTTATATTTCGATATTTCGGGGGAATGATCTCTTCTTCAAGACATGGAGAAATGAGAGATGGACTAAGTCGTTGTGTGGAGGAGGATGGTAACATGCGTAGACTAGTGACATGCGCAGACTAGCGGCATGTGTAGACTAGTGATATGCGTAGACTAGTGACATGCGCAGACTAGTGGCCTGTGCAGACTAGTGAAATGTGCAGACTAGTGACATGTGTAGGCTAGTGACATGTGCAGACTGGTGTTGTTACATCAGGTTGGTGAAACTACAAGTGTTGTTCTGTTATTTTTTTCTCCTTTGTAGTTTATTTTGTGTTTTTATCTCGTATTGTTCCAGCCTTAGCTTACAAGTTTGTCTAAAATATCTCAGTTGAAAATCTATATTCTATAAAATGAGATAGTTATGAAAGCAGAAACTCTTGAAGTTTGTAATCGAGCGACTAAAATAATACCTCGCTTTTAGAATATTCTCGTTAAATTAAAGTTCATCAACATATTTTAAAGAAATATTTTCAATTTCAGCTGCAATTCGGAAAACAAGAGTGTCCTTTTAAAGTTAATGCTAAAGATGCAAGAATCCATATCAAGGAATGGAATTCGGAAAGAACCGATAAAATGTTTTTATGGAGGCTATTTTCAGAAAAAAAGATGTTTAAAGTCCTCCATGTTAGTATTTCAGACACTTATATTACAGCAATTAAATGAACTACATATATTTCAGCTGGATCTTGAGAGCCATCGTGTTTAATATTTGGTTTCGTGATGGTGGTGGTGGTGGTGGTGGTGGTGATGGTGGTAGCGGAGGCGGCTGTGGTGCTAGTGGTGGTGGTGGTGGTGGTGGTAGTGTGGTAGAACATAAAAATTGCAATTAAGTTTAATTGAACTAAAACCAAGTTTAAGTCTAAATAACTTGTCTAATTTACAATATATTCTACAATAAACATTGTAATTTAACTGACTTGATTCATTTAATTAGAATAATTTTTTTTTATTTTCTGTATAAATCATTTCAAATAATTTACATTACCCGAACTTTGGTAGCGCGTTTACTGTTTTTGGGAGTAAAAGAAGGTTCTAATGAAAATGCAGATATATTGATATAAACATGAACCATTTATCACTTCTAATATTAATGATAGGCACTTAATGCAAATTTGATTTGAGATATTGGAATTCAATTAAGAAACATTAATGATATAAAGAAGAGTATTACTAATCGATAAGGTATCGGACAGTTTTTGATTTTGATTTACGGAAATATAGCGGGCGTTCAATGTTAAACAAGAATGAGCAAGTATCTCTCTGCCTCTCTCTCTCTCTCTATATATATATATATATATATATA
>NC_068990.1:23275776-23277560 GCF_001194135.2 Octopus bimaculoides
TACACACGTGGAAGTGGACTAACGTAAGCAGCTAACACTCCGCCCATCTGTTTTGAGTTACATACATTTAAGAACATTGTGGCTGTGAGATGTAGCGCTCAAATGATTCGAACTCCTATGTATATACGGCGGACCAACTACATACACACACACACACACACACAAACACACATACATATGCAACCACCTGTGAATCGTTGTTGATTTTTTCCCACCGTCTTCCTTTTCTATTGGACGTTCCTCTGTCTCCTGTTTCTGAAAAAGAGCTTTGCTCGAAACGTAAAACAGCCTTTCTTTCCTTCCCTGAACATTTGCTTATACTTTACATGTACCACGTCCTCGTGTTGTTGTTTTTTGCGTTTGTTCTTCGTTTTTTCAATTTACTCTCTCTCTCTCTCTCTCTCTCTCTCTGACGGGCTTCTTTCAGTCTCCTTCTACCGAATCCACTGACAAGGCTTTGGTTGGCCCGAAGCTATAATAGAAGACACTTGCTCAAGGTGCCACTGAACCCGGAACCATATGTCTCTATGTGTGTGTATGTACATATCTATCTATCTATCTATCTATCTATCTATCTATCTATATGTGTATGTGTGAGAGGGGAGGAAGAGAAGAGAGACATTAACGTGTTTGTAAATATATATATATGTGTGTGTCTGTTCATGCATGTGTGCGTGTATCTGTGTGTGTGGTGTGTGTGTGAGAGAGAGAGAGAGAGAGAGAGAGAGAGAGTGTGTGTGTGTGTGTGTGTGTGTGTGTGTGTGTGTGTGTGTGTGTGTGTGTGTGTGTGTGTGTGTGTGTGTGTGTTTGTATGTGTGTGTGTGTGTGTGTGTGTGTTTGAGTTCGCTTTACTTTTTGGACAATAGCTGTTTATTGATAGTCGAATTTGACTGAGTTGAGTTACCGTTTATAAGCTTGTAATTTTCCGGTCAGTTTATAAATCAGAATTTTTGTGCGTATATATTGCAGCATTTGTTATAGCTACACTGTGTGTCGATAGTTTGATAATCGATTGTTCATCCAATGTCGTATTTCTAGATCTATAAATGATCCGATATTGGATTCAGACTGCGAACTTTTATTGAAGTCAGAATAGTTATGATATTTACCGCCAGTGCTTATATATATGACAGTGATCTTGTTAATAGTCGTGACAAGGATAATCTTACCCAGACTTCCATGTTCAGGAGAGATTTTGTTTCATAGACATGCGTTAGTGCTAATATACTCAAATTTTGCATGTGTTTTTCTTTTATGGCGACGACCATTAATACAAAGGAGATAATCATTCCCTCACAACACTAGGCTGGATTAGAAATTTGAATTTGAACTTAAGGAATATGAGATAATGATAATTAGATATCCAGCAAATATGGTGGGTGGGGCATTGTTTCCCATTCAAACTGCTCCAGCCATTGGAATGTCATCCTCTCTGTATGTGGTCTAGCATTATCCTGATGAAAGAACACCTTTCGTTTTGAAACCAAAGATGGTAGGTTTTCTTTTAGCGCTGACTTAAGCCACTCAAGCTGCTCGCAGTAAATCTCCTTTGTTATCGTTTGCTTTGGGTTTAAAAGCTCAAAGTGGACTAACTCTTTCATATCCCACCAAATATATCCCACCTTTCGTGGGTGAAGACTTTCTTTAACCTGAGGTACCGGTGTTTCTTCTTTCCCTATCCACTGTCTTCGGCGCTTGACTTCTTTTTTTATAGAGAACCCATTTCTCGTTACAAGTCACTATTCAGTCCAAAAAAAGGTTTATTCGTGAAACGTGACGGCAAA
>NC_068990.1:23280350-23281347 GCF_001194135.2 Octopus bimaculoides
TATATATACATATATATATATATATATATACATACATACATGTCTGTGTGTCTGTGTGTATCTGTGTGTATTTGTGTGCCTGTGTGCTTGTGTGTCTGTGTTTGTCCCCCAACCGTCGTTTGACAACCGATATTGGTGTGCTTACGTCTCCGTAACTTCGCGGTTCAGCAACAGTGGCTGATAGAATAAGTACCAAGCTCTTACAAAGAATAAATCCTGCGGTCGATTTGTTCGACTAAAGGCAGTGCTCCAGCATGGCCACAGTCAAATGACTGAAACAAGTCAAACAATAAAAGAATATATGTGTGTGTATATATTTATGTTTGTATGTATATATATATATATATATATAGATATAGATATTTACGTAAATATATATATATAAATATCCATACATTGATACATACATACACACTGTTACATATCTATATCTATATGTATATATATATAATATCATATTATATATATATGTCTATTCGTAAGTGTACATGTGCTGATAGTTGTTTTATTATTATTACCTCCCCTTGTTCTCAATTTTCAAATATCATTTTCCTCCTACGCTCACCACCCTCATCTATCTACCACTAACACTTGCAACCATTCCGTCTTCCTTTAATGCTAGAACATTTTTTCACCTCACTACCATTAATCCTAATGCATCTATCCTGCCACACCAGTAAACATTTCATCTCTTTATAACTAAACTAAGTGTTCAGCATGAAACATTTCCTGTTCCTCTTCTCAGCATATAATTTATTCCGCTCTTTGAACACGTTGGTACACTAATTACTGACATACACCGTCACTAGTTGCCCGGATTTTGCTGTTCTTATTTATAGCTTTATAGCATTTTTGTTACGTTATATTGTATTTGTAGTTCCATTTTGAGGTTGGCTGTGCACTAATTACGTGTAGCAAAGAATTAGAACATGTATATAATATGCAACATGTATGTATATATATGTATATATATATATATATATATATATATATATAT
>NC_068990.1:23282007-23284166 GCF_001194135.2 Octopus bimaculoides
CTTCCTGTTTCTGTTGTACCTGTAATTCAAAGGGTCAGCCTTGTCACACTGTGTCACGCTGAATATCCCCGAGAACTACGTTAAGGGTACACGTGTCTGTGGAGTGCTCAGCCACTTTCACGTTAATTTCACGAGCAGGCTGTTCCATTGATCGGATCAACTGGAACCCTCGACGTCGTAAGCGACGGAGTGCCAACAAATATATATATGAAATGGTAGATAGATAGATAGATAGATAGATAGATAGATAGATAACCGCATTACGGTAGATTCTGATTTAAATCTTGCGGTCAGTATCTGCGTCTTCTAGAATCGATAATATCAATACCAATCGATATAAATAATCGACTATTCACCCACTCCACTGAACATAAATCGACAGGATCGACTACCCGTTGGTGCACACGTCTGATGACCGATAATAAATAACGGACTTTATCCGAACCAATGCGTACAGAGAGAATAGTAGTACTGCACTGAAAAATGGATGAGAGCGTTTACCTTTCTCTCAGAAGATTTGATATATAAATATATTTAGTCATGCCATAAAGAAAGTTTAAACTAAAGTTAATGCGAATTCACGACTAGGGATTATCGTGTTTACGAAACTCCAGAGGAGAGTCTGTTTTTGACAGGTATACTCTAAATCATATTGTCTGTGTTTTAGAAGCTGAGATCTTATTTAGATCGTTATGTACATAGTGGGCAGACATTTTCACAAACATCGCTATTTACATAATGTGCAGACATCTTTAGAATGATCGAAAAACGAGATAAAATTTATATATTTCAGTACACAGCATGTCACCGGCTTGAATTATAATCAGAAATAATCTCCGTAGAAAGACTAAATATGCGTATTATATCTAATACATATCTAAGTATGGCTTTGTATGTGTGTGTGTGTATGTATGTATTTGAACGTCGTCTATGTGTATATGTCTGTGTATATATATCTTGCTTTCCATGTATCTATCTATGCATCTGTCTGTTTGTCTGGTTATCTGCCTGTCTCTCTCTTTCAATCTATTTCTCTCTCTCTCTCTCTCTCTCCCTATATATATATATATATATATATACATACATATATGCGCACGCGGGTGGGAGAGAGACAGAGACAGTGTGTGTGTGTGTGTGTGTGTGTGTGTGTGTGTGTGTGTGTGTGTGTGTGAGTGTGTGTGTGTGCGTGCGTGTGTGTGTGTCTGTGTGTGTAATCGCACTGTTTCTGTTTTTGCAGATAAGAATTTATAATACACCATGCTGCACATTTATATGTATGTATATATGAATATGGATGTTATTTGCAGACAGACAGACAGACATATACACACACACACACACACATACACACATACGCATACACGCGCACACACAGAGAGGAAGAGAAAGATTAAGAGTCAGAGATGCAGACACCTACGCAGACAAACATATATATATATGTATATACATATGCACATATATATATATATATATATATATATATATACATATTTATAAATATACATACATACAGACATATATATATATATATATATGGACAGATAAAGAGAGAATCAGATAAAGATATATACCAATAAACATGCAGGCAGATAGACAACAAATTTACAAATGTACAGACATTTCTTCCCCTATTTATATATATAGACAGATAAGACATAATACCTATTTTTAAACACATTTAGACTTCCTGAGAAGATTATTTTCGATAATACTTCCTGCTGTGTGTTGAAAATGTACATTTTTTTCTCTCAGCGTTGTTTATTAAAATGTCTGCATTGATTGTGTACATCATGATGTTTATAAGATCTTAACTGTAAAAACAGAGGCATTTTGACTAGTTATATATAGTCAATTGCAAAAAAAAAAAAGAAACAAAGAGAAAAAGAAAAAGGAGGAATCAAACGAACGTGTGGACGTGGTACAAGCAATGTACTAATAGGACGCTCAGAGAAGGAAAAAGAGTAGTAGTTTCGAGCTTGGCTCTTCTTTGGAAACAGGAAAAAACGGAAAGTCTAAGACGAAAGAAGGACAAAAATTGCCAACAATCACATGTGGTTACATTATATATGTTACGGGGAAGTAAGTACACCAACATCGGCTGTCAAACGATGTAGAGTAACTGACACACACACACACACACACACACACACACACACACA
>NC_068990.1:23284270-23286659 GCF_001194135.2 Octopus bimaculoides
TATATACGGCGGGCTGCTTTCAGTTTCCGTCTATCAAATCAACTCACAAAGCCTTGTTCGACTTTCAGTGGGACTGAATCCGGAACCATGTGGTTGGTAAGCAAGCTTCTTACCACAGAATCATGCCTGCACTACATACATACATGCATACATACATACATACATACATACCATACATACATACATACATACACACATACATACATACATACATACATACATACATACGACGTGCTTCTTTCAGTTTCCGTCTGCCAAATCCACTCACAAGGCTTTGATCGGTCCGACGCTATAGTAGAAGACACTTGCCCAAGGTGCAACGCAGTGGGAGTGAACCCGGAACCATGCTACTTACCACACAGCCACTCCTGCGCCATATTAAGAACCCTGCAATTTTATCTTTATTTTTCTTTTGTTTGTTTCAGTTATTGGATTACAGTCATTCTGTAGCATCACCATGAAGCGTTTTAGTCGAACAAATCGAATCCAGCTCTTTGCGGGATATTTTTTTTTGTTTGTTTTGTATAAATCTAGTAATTCTTATATCGGTTTCTTTTCCCGAAAAATGCTGAATTACGAGGACATTAACGAAGGTAGACCGCTTGTCATATGGTGATTGGATACAAACAAAAGCTCAAACGTGCACACGCTTACTACACATACAAACACATGCAAATTCACTGCTACATTCACACAATAAATAAACAAATAAATATGTGTGTGTGTATACATATAAATATATACACTTTATCTGTGGGTTAACAAGGCTACCAATGGTTTCGCGTAATGAGATATTTTACAATTGTTCAAGCGCACCACATAGTAGCGTCGGTACTCGTCTCAATCATGGATGCGAATACGATATTAGCATATAATACATAAATATATATAAGTATATGTATATATGTGCGTGTGTGTGTGTATGTGTGTGCATGTACGTACTATGTATGTATGTATATGACGAGCTTCTACACAGTTTTATTTTTCTGTCTATGAAATTCACCAATAAGGCATTGGTAATTCCCAGTGTGCTATAGTAGAAGAAACCCAATCTAATGTACAGTGAGACTGAATCCAACCGAATCCATATGGCTTCTAATCGAGCTTCTTATCCGCTCAGCCGTATCTGCGACTTGTATACTAATACGAAATATGTCATAAAACGTATAACCAAAACATATGAAACGATATCTGAAAGTAGATTTCTTATTGAAGATATTTGTTTTCAAAATTTCCTACTCGTCTTTGTTATCTGTCTCTAAACTTCCCTGGCAGTAATAAAGCTAAGCTCTTCATCTATAATAAAATCACTGTACATCAATGACAGCGCAAAATAAAAGAATAAACAACCAACGATTTCAAACGTTCTGTTTATGTTGCAATATATATTTTTCAACGAATAGAACAGTAGAGGCCATTTTACATTCAACGCTAAATACATTGTGATGTGGTTTTATTGTTTTTACTGTCTCTCGAAGCAATTAGAATGAAGCTAAAAACAACTTAATATAGCATCATGAAATTACAGCAATGACGGAGACTGTAGCTACTGTAAATTTCTTCTACATTTATTTTCTTTAACATGCTTCAGTCATTGGACAGTGGCAATGCTGGGGTACTGCCCGGAAGGGTTTTAGACCTTCAAAACAAATCAACACCAGTACTTACTTTCTACATGTCTGATACGTATTCTGTTGGTATCTTTTGTCGAACCGGTAAGTTACTGAGAATACAAACAAACCAGCACCGATTGCCAAGCGATACAAGATTAGTCTCAAGTACAAACACACACATAAACATACATACGTATATATGTATATGTATTTACACGTGTTTCATTTTCTAATAGGAATTACAATTTTTTTTTTATTTTGCATGTTAGGTAGACATGTAAGAAATTTCGTATTAGAAATTTTTCAGACAAAAAAATTAAATAATGTTATTATTTAGCTTCTCTGTCTGAAAAATTTCTAATACGAAATTCCTAACATATTTATCTAACATGCAAACCTTTGTAATTCCTATTAGCAAATGAAACTAGTGTAATGGTAAATGAATACAACCACAAAATTTCTGGTTACTTGTTTTATTATACAATACCTCTGTAAATAATATTTCCATAATTCTCGATTTTAATGTGTATTTTGAACTCTCATAGAGGAGCAACTGAGACTACATACTGGATTGTAATGATGGAATAAGCAGATATGCTTCAAGAAGAAACAGCTGGGATTTACCCTAACTGCCTACATTACTTATATATATATACAGATATAGGGCAGAGAAAAAATTGTAGTTTAGAATCAGTAGTTCTTTGACTGCTATTTCTGAATTTTCAGTATGTTGGTGAAGCAACTCATGCTGACCCCTATATATTTATGATTATATA
>NC_068990.1:23286669-23294285 GCF_001194135.2 Octopus bimaculoides
ACATGCCTGCGTCTATAAAAGCGTTAATTTTAATAGAAATATTTAAAAAGCATTCGAGCATTGTATGTGACAAGTTTATCAGAGTATGCAAAGTGATGTCAGTAAATGAAAACGATGAGAAAATATATATTACATTCCCTAGCAGAGGTTGTTCAATACTTCTATAATTTTTCAGTTAACAGTCTCCTTATCAAATAAATGAAAGAAAATATTCAATGAGTTCTGAGTTAAGTGTTGTTACTGGCCGGTCACTCTGATGTGTTATGAATAATTTTGTTTGTTGATGAAAATATTATAAAATTCTAACATAAAATAGGCGCAGGAGTGGCTGTTTGGTAAGCAGCTTGCTTACCAACCACATGGTTCTAGGTTCAGTCCCACTGCGTAGCACCTTGGGCAAAGCCTCGTGAGTGGATTTGGTAGGTGGAAACTGAAAGAAACCCGTCGTATATATGCATATATATATATATATATATGTACGTGTATGTATATGTCTGTGTGTCTGTGTCCCCCCCCCCAACATCGCTTGTCAAACGATGCTGGTGTGTTTACGTCCCCGTAATCTAGCGGTTCGGCAAAAGAGCCCGATAGAATAAGTACTAGGCTTACAAAGAATAAGTCCTGGGGTCGATTTGTCCGACTAAAGGCGGTGCTCCAGCAAGGCCGCAGTCAAATGACTGAAACAAGTAAAAGAGTAAAAAGAGTAAAGAGTACAAAACTAGTAAAATTCTTTAAGCTTTAGCAGAAACTGTCGTAACCTTTTATAGACATTAAATAATGTTTGTGTCTTTTATTTATCTGCAATTTCATTTCGCTTTAACATTACTAACGCTGCAATATTGTAATTAATATCATAGATTTTCATGAACTAATATCTACATTTTCATGAATTGATAAAGTATCACACAGCGTTAACAGGATAATAATATATATACATAAGTACTTTGTACGCACACCTGTTCATATAATAGAAATCTCATCTGCTACAAATAATTCAATAATAGTATTTCTAATATCAATACACTTATCTTAACAGAAATTTCAGTCTTTGTGACTACTACTACTACCACTAGCAGCAGCACGCCGGGCGAAATGCTTAGCGGCATTTCGTCCGCCTTCACGCTCTGAGTTCAAATCCCGCGGAGGTCGACTTTGTCTTTCATTCTTTCGAGGTCGATTAAATAAGTACCAGCTGGACACGTGATCAATGTAATCGGCTTAACTTTCCTCCGAAATTGCTGTCCTTGAGCCAAAATTTGAAGCTATTATTATTATTATTATTATTATTGGCCAATAAAACGAATTAATTATTATTATTATTATTAGTAGTAGTAGTAGTAGTAGTAGTAGTAGTAGTAGTAGTAGTAGTAGTAGTAGTAGTAGTAGTTTCATTTTTATCACGTGCTTTCACTGTATTGAAAGTGTCTCACGTAGAACGTGTGCGGTGCGTAGTAGTGCAATTTTCTGTATGTTATATATACTTGTAAGTCCTGGTGTTTTGTTATGTATTTGTCTGAATATATTTTTTATCATACCTAATGCGCCTACTATGATAGGGATTGTTTCTGTTTTTAGGCTCCACATTCGAGTTTCTGCCATTAAATAAGATGTTATCCACTTATATCTCGTTTTCATTTTCACATACATAGCTTTGATTGTATTAACAATGTTCTTTCCTGTTGTAGTAACCACTCAAAGTTCTATTCATAATAAACCTGATTTTCTTAATATAGCGTATACCATATAATATACCACAATTCCATTGGAAACCATAATTGTGACCAAATATTGATTTTTAGTTTACATAGTCTTAAGGCCGTAAAAATATTTATGAAGAAGTCAGTGCGTGTGAAGATCAGCCTTTCTTCAGCTGAAACGTTGGAATAGCTTAAAGAGAGTTTCGGTTTGTATGTTTTTTCTTCTTTATAATTGAGGTTTAACCCTAGGTTGACCTTGTTTGAGTAATTATATAATCGAAAGTATCAATTACTTGATCATCTTGTCTTTTAGATTATTTCGGATTACCTCGTCGAATGGCTTCTAGTTTAAGATAGTGGTGTGTGATACAAAGGAGATTCCAGATCTGCTTCTGATAAGTAGACCTTCCAAATATAAGCGGTGGGGTATGAATTAAAATAATTGATTTAGTTTGTGGTACCTAAGAGCAAAGTCGTTAGAGCAGTGGATAAAATGCCTGAAGTATTTGTTCAGCCTCTCTGTGCACCGACTTAAAGTCGGACGAAATGTTGCTAAGCATTTTCCCCGGCATGCTACACTATAATCAGTAATAATTATTTCAGATCTTTGCTATAAGGGCAGCTTGGAGGAGGTAGGATTGAGTCGATTACATCGACTCAAGTGTTCAACTGGTATTTATTTTATCGACTTCGAAAGGATGAAAGGCAAAGTCGACTTCGGCGGAATTCGAACTCACAACGTAGCAACGGGCGAAATACCGTTAAGCATTTCGTTCAGTGTGCTAACGATTCTTATATCTTTATTGCCCACAAGGGGCTAAACATAGAGGAGATAAACAAGGGCAGACAAAGGGGTTAAATCGATTCCATCGACCTTAGTGCGTAATTGGTACTTAATTTATCGACCCCGACTCGCCGCCTTTCTATAATCAATGATATTGAAGTCAAACCTTACTCCGCTTACGATATTCTTACAAAAAGTGTTTCAGGTTTACTGATGCCTCGCCTGTAGAGGCGCGTGGCTTAGTGGTTAGGGTGTTGGGCTCGTGGTTGTAAGATTATGGTTTCGATTCCTGGATCGGGTGATGCGTTGTGTTCTTGAGCAAAACACTTCATTTCACATTGTTCCAGTCCACTCAGTTGGCAGAAAGAATCATTCTGCGACGGACCGGTGGCCCGTCCAAGTGGGGAACTCATACGCCACAGAAACCGGGAAAACAGTCCTATGAGTCTATTTGACTCGGAAAGAACGTTTATTCAAACCATCTCAATGCGGTGCTCTAGCATGGCCGCAGTCAAATGACTGAAACAAGTAAAAGAATAAAAGAGTAAACAATCTCCTGCTCTTAGCCTATACAGTTTTGTGAGGTCACCCGTTCGGTTAATAGTATAGATTATAGGGCACAGGAGATAAAGCACGTAGTCAAGAGAGAATTGGAAATCGCTATTTAAATTTACACAGCAGCAGCTATTTTGTTCTTTACAATGGTTGTTCGTTTGTGCAGTTGACAATAACTGATGAGCAACTGCTATTTATTATCTATCATCAATCATTTATAAGCTGATGTGCCAAAAGCGGCCAACTAATGCAATTGAAATAGCCTAGAGGCAGGTAGGTTTTCTTTCGTCGTCTTTATGGTATGCTGGTTTAAGCGATATTATGGTTTAAGATATAGTTGAATGGCCCTTATTGATCTCCGGTTTCAATTGTGAACAGGAGATATAATTGACACACTCTAGTTGAACTGACGTCAAGGAAGGCTATCTTATATGAAGATAAATAGAATGGAGCAAAAGAAATGCTAGAACGGCAGATAAAATGATTTTCGATATCGAGTTCTATTAAGGACGGATTATTGGCAGATTCAGATGCACAGCGAGCAAAATGCTTTTCAATATTTAGTTACACCTTTTTGCGTTGAGAATTTTCACTTTTACCAAACTCAGCTGCACTTGTCAGTTTTCTGGTGTCGAGTAAAAACCAGGACCCAGTCAGATAGTGAAGTTGACAAAATGAAGTACCAGTTATACGTTGAGGGTGATAAAGTCAACTACTTGTCGAGTGCATCATCATCATCATCGTCATCGTCATCATCATCGGCATCGTCACTGCCATCATCAGCATCATCATCATCGCCATTATCATCGTCATCATCAGCAAGCGCTGGATACTATTGTACCGAGTCGATTATTCATGGGTCCGGTCACCCCCGTTTTCATGGCGTATAAGCGGCAGAGACCACAACATTTCCACTGAAATTTTCCACACTCCCACAGAGTTACTCATTTATAGTTGAGTAAACTGGAGCAATAAAAAATGACGTGTTTTGCTCAAGAACACAGCGAAGAGCCCGCTCTGGGAATCGAAATTACGAGCTTGTGGTCGTGAGTGCAACACCCGGACCATCAGGACACGCCAGTACCGGGTTCAATAATATAAAGTACAAGTCCAATACTGTGGTTCATAAAATAAGGAACTGGTTGTGAACTGATTGGATTGACAATGTACGATACAATTCGGGCACGGGTGGGGGTGGGGTCGATAAAATAAAATACGAACCGAGCATTAAGAACAATAAAATTAAATACTAGGGATAATGAGATCAATACACAAAAGTTCCAGTCGGATACTAGGGTCAGTATAATCGACTGCACCCTCCACCAAAATAGTCCCTTGTGTCTATGTTAGATATCAGTATTTATTTATTTATTTATTGAAGTGATTTTAAATTCTTAAACGCAGGATAATGCTAATAATATAGCCTGAACAGGATAAGCTACCCCTATTTTTGCAGAAAAAAGTGTTGGCGTTATACTGTTCAGGCTATATTATTAGCATTATCCTGCGTTTGAGAATTTAAAATCATTTCTTTAACTTACTAAGAGATCTCAACGCTTCTAAAAGCAAACTTTATTTATTGTTTTGTTTGTAGGCGGCGAGCTAGCAGAGTCGTTAGCACGCCGGATTTCGTCCGTCTTTACGTTCTGAGTTCAAATTTCGCCGAGGTCGACTTTGCCTTTCATCCTCTCGGGGGTTGATAAAATAAGTATCGGTTGTTCACTGGGGTCGATGTTATCGACTCATCCCTTCTCTAAAAAATTGCTCGCCTTGTGCCACAATTTGTAACCAATATTTATTTCAATTATTCAATGCCCGACATTATAGAGAGAAGAACTTAATGTATTACTCTAAATAGAAACACCACTTTAGATTCTGAGTTGAGATCCTACTAGAAACGACTTTGTCTATTTCGTTCCAGAATCGATGACATAAGAACAGTCAAGTAGTGGAATCGAATCAATCGACTTTTGCCACTTTATCTCTTCTCTACCTCTTCTTTAAACTTGCACATAGTAAAACAGCAATTATACTACTCCAGTGTCTGCTACCAAAATAGCCGGTGATATTTTTTTTTTTTGTTGCTCATTACCTCCCTTGATGAGCTTTGATGAAAGATGTCCAGTGATCAAATATGTTCAAACTTGTATTCAGATTACACTATCTACAAGTACATTATACTATGTGTGCACCTATTTTAAGGATGATAGGAAGCGGTTAGTGATTTATATATATATTTTTTTTTTTTGGTAGGTCTATAAAATAAAGTAGCAGTGAAGAACTGAGGTCGATATAATCAACTTTCGTCTTCCCCTCAAAATTGCTAGTCCTGAACACTGCAACAGACTGATGATCCCTTCACGAAAATTGTTGTAATCTCGATCAATTAGACGCTAGGGAAACCGGGTGACCAGACTTGTGAGTCCTATGGTTCGAGGCAAAATAACTGCAAAAGTTAAGAATTCAACAATATAGAATCTTTTCACCGATTTTCTGAAAAGACTGATGAAGAAACTCGATCAAACATAATCAATGCTTTTTTTTTTTAAGGTTTGCTATAGACTGTCTATTAATCATTTCTGAATCTTATAATACCTTTGTACTAACGATTTTAAATAAGATTCTATGAAGTACTTAATTATCGATTTTTCGCTAAGTTTAAAAACTAAAACGGAAACTGTTTTAGAAAATTGCGTCGTTTTAGATGGTAGAAAATTTCAGTCTTTTATAAAGAGAAAACTTTTGATATTTTATATATTTCTATGAACTGATCGGTTGAGAAATTGATTGGTTGTACATTGGCACAAGACCTCGGTTTATGTCACGTCTAAAATCCAAAGTAATTTCCTATTACTTCGTGGTCTTAAACCCCGAATAACAGGAAATGGCACGTTCACACAATTTGCTCACAACGATGTAAATAATGTGAAACATCTTATTAAGCTATCGAATCCGAATCTTTTATCTTTTACTTGTTTCAGACATTTAGACTGTGGCCATGCCTTGAGGAATTTTAGTCGGATCAATCGACTGCAATGCTTGCTTTTGTTTTTAAGCCTGGTATTTATTTTATCCACACAACAAAACCAGTCGTCCAGTTGTGGTAGGGGACAAACACAGACACAAAAACCACACACACATAGAAACCTATTCTCTCAATTTCAATCAGGCGTAGTTGTGTGGTAAGAAGCTTCCTTGCTAACCACACAGTTCCGGGTTCAGTTTCATTGCGTGACACCTTGAGCAAGTGTCTTCTACTATAGCCTTGGGCTGACCAAAGCCTTGTGACTGGATTTCGTGGACCCAAACTGAAAGAAGCACATCATATATATATATATATATATATATATATATATATATATATATATATATACATGTATATATCTATGTGTGTATCTTTGTGTCTATGTTTGTTTCCTCATCACCGCTTGACAACCGGTGTTGGTGTGCTTGTGTCAGCGTGACTTAGAGGTTTGGCAAAAAACCGATTGAATAAGTGTTAGAGTTAGGAGATAACTCCTGGGATCGATTTGCCCGACCCTAAATCCTTCAAGTAAATTAATCATATGGAACCTGTTTGAGATTTGTATTTCTAAAATTCCAAATGAAACCAGTCATTCTAAATAAAGTGAAATAGTGTCTTGCTCAAGGACACAACCGCCAGGTATCGAAACCATGACCTTACGATCATGAGAGGAATACCATAACCACGCGCCTTCACTAAGTCAGAAACTATTATTCGTATATAATAAAAAAAAAAAAGCAGTGAGTTGGCAGAATGTTCTGGCTTTTTACGTTCTCAGTTCAAATCCTGCCAAATCCAATATTTCCTTTCAATTGTTTCGGGATCGCTGCAATCAACAAACCCCCACCCTCAATATAACTGTCTTGTTCTTAAAGTATATATTTTATCTTTTACTTGTTTCAGTCGTTTGACTGTGGCCAAGCTTGGGCACCGTCTTGAATGCTTTTAGTCGAAAAAATAGACACCAGAACTTATTTCTTTTTAAGCCTAGTACATATTCTATCGGTCTCTTTTCCCGGACAGCTAGGTTATGAGGACTTAAACACACCACCACTGATTATCAAGTGGTGGTGGGGGACGGAACACAGACACAGAGACACACACTCATATATCTGTCTACCAAATATACTCACAACGCTATAGCAGAAGACACTTGCCAAAGATACCACGCAGTGGAATTGAACCCGGATCTATGTAGTTGAGAAGCAAGCTTCTAACCACACAGCCATGCCTGCGCCTATATGCTAGTATCATCAATATAATCAGAGTTCATTACACCAGTTAAATGCTCTGATAAAACTTTATGAGATCACACAGTTTATATAGTCGACACATATCTCTACTTGCTGTAACGTTAAACTTACGCGATAATCCATTAAAAGTACATTTTCCATAAAAGCTGGCTGACACAGATTTAAATAGTTTGTAGCGAAACTTATAGAAACATCAATACGAAACTTGTACTCATAACCAGTGAGTTGTTAGCTGAATATATCATTCATTTCGACTATGTTACTAATACAGTCAACCGATTTATATATATATATATATATAT
>NC_068990.1:23294439-23303059 GCF_001194135.2 Octopus bimaculoides
ATATCTTTAATTTAAATAATCTGACTTTCGTTCTGGGTTCAAATGCTCTCGAGGTCGATAAAATAAGTACAAGTTAAGCACTGGGTCTATGTAATGGACTTTTGCTCTTCACCGAAATTGCTGGTCTTGAGTCAAAGTTTGAAACGAATATTAACTGTGAATGTGTATACTTTCTTCGTTGCAGAAGTCAACAAATGTTTAGTATCACCATTTACACTACATTCCTTTCTAAAATTGTGGCAGACAGAGGTCCGTTATATCGAAGAAAATTTCTTTATTTGAGATGCTCATTCCTGGCAACTTTTCATAAAAATGCAATTATGTTTGCGTAGTCTGTCAAAAAAAGAGAGCAAAACGAATAGATATGGTTTCTGTTCTCTTCATTGAAATTGCTGTTTGCATGGCCGGACAAATAATCGTAAAGTCGGCAATTTAAATCTTGCCGCTACCATTTTGTTGTATCAGAGAATAGGCTGTGCATCTTCAAGATGTCACTGTATTCCAAATAACTTCTACAAGTTTCTTAACTGTTCGCTATCTCACAATTCTGAATTCAATGTTACTCTTTCGATGGCAGGACCTGGGATAATTAGAGGAAGAATGTTTTGTGCCTGACTAGGAACTAACCCACACCCATATAGAAGACTACAACCCAGAAGAAATCTGCTTAGTGTGTATGCTTCGTTTCGTTCACGGGAAATTTCAAAAATTAATTCTTTTTAATAATTGCTCGAGCATAAAATTTTGACCGCCATTACATTGACTCTTTTTGTTTTATTTATTTCTCCGGATCTTTGTATTTATATTTTATCGTTCGTGATTTTGATTCACCTAGGTATCGATACACAATATCTTAGAGGTTCTACCTCCAACAAATTGATGTCTTTAACGCATTCTTTTCCCGCTTAACTGTATGAAATCTAGAGTTTAAAAAACTGTTTATGAAAAGCCTTATCTGGATTTCTATTAAGCCAGACATAACTCCAACGCAACCATGTGACCTTACTGTTGATACGGTTGCTTAGACCCCACCTCAGCTTAGATACATCAGCTTTGAGATCAAATACACTCCAGTTACACGAGGTCACTCCCTTCTGTTTTCTGATTAGAGTATTTAGAACTATAGTATTGACTGAAAGGATAGGTACAAGAATATTGAGAACAGCAAAACATTTATTTATTATGATGTAATTAATATAACATCTTATATCCAAAGTAATATAAACTTTAAAATAAATAAAACGCACTGAAAACATAATTATCATTGAATTATAACCTTTAATTCATGGTATCATAACAAATGAAATTTATTATTTTCCCCATTTCTCGCATTGCCTTGCATTAAAGTTTTTTCTCGTTAATTTCAAAACCAACATTTGTATGATTTAAACAACCTCCAGTTATGAGGATCATGAAATAATTTATTCATCTCAAATCATTTTTTTTTTCCAATATGAAAATCCAGTCTAAAACCAAAATATCATTGAAGTCTATTCACGAGGCGGAAGTAATTTAGATATAAAGACAGCTGAGGTCTTACTTGAGATTAAACTACATTTTATTATTTGTTCAGCGTCCATTAAGGAGCGGCAAAAGAAAGTGATATTAAGATTTCTTCAGATTTTCATCTTATATTTTCTATCATCAGTTGAGTTTTTTAGGTTTGATAACATAGTAGGTGAGATTCTAATATTACTCATGCTACTGTATTTATTGATCATAGGAATTTTATTTTATAGCATAGAAATATGTTTATTCTTCATTTAAAATGTTAACATATATAACTAAATTAGTAGATCAGTTAAATAATTCATGTTCACTGCATATATTTCTCCTGGTAAAAAAAAATGCTTTTCTTGTCTTTTCAAAGGAAATCAAAATAGTATTGAATCTGCAATGGGTAAATAAATATAACAACTGTTTTGAATAAATGTTAGGCGGCTTTGCAGTTTGTTTCTCCTTATCTGTGCTGCAAGATTCATATCCCTTAAAAACTACAACCGTTGCTACTATATTGGCTAACAGAGTATTGTTGTAAACAGTTAATGAGAGAACTGCAAAACCCAAATCTTTTCGTCCAGTTCCCACTCAAATCTAATCGAGGATATAGTTTAGAGACGCCTTGTCTATAGGTCTCTTAGCTGTTAGATCCTACAGTGCTGTTAGCACAACGGGCAGCGAGCCTTTTCCGGTCATCTCGATTGCTTGCACTCCTCCCAGCTCCTCTCAGGCCAACTCCCATCGCAACCATGTCGTCCCGAAAGGTACTGCGCTATCTTTTCCTTGGTTTTCATCTCAGACTTTCTCTCTACCGCACTCGTGTCCACTTCATCACGATAGTGCCATGTCTTTCCTGCTCTAATCGAAACACATGGCCAGTAAACCTTATCCTTCATGTAGTCCTGCTCTTCACAGAACTTGCTTCTTCTCTGCCTGGTCTTCTCATCAAATAGTCTAGTCAAATGTTAATGGATTTATCTGCAGAGGTCTAGATTCACATCAAAGGTCTAGGTTATACATTAATAAATACATCTACAGGGACTGTGTCTTAAGATCAATAGGTCTATTCAAGCATTAATAGATAAATCTAAAGAGGGAGTGTCTTAAAAGTCTAGTCGCACATAATCGCTACATCGAAAGAATCCTCGTCTTAAAGCTAAAAGATTTGGTCATACATAAATAAATACATCTTCAAAAGTACTGTATTAAAAATGTAGTCATACATTAACAGATACGCTAGAGAGGCTGTAGCTTAAAATTAATAGTTCTGTTCATCACAAACTTATACATACACCTAAGACAGGTAATAGAATGCAATTCATTTCATAACATTTTATCTTTGTGTATCTACAAAAGTCCTACAGGGATAGACATAATCGAGTCGATAGTTATAAGGCCGACAGTTGCTTACCTGTTAAAACTCAGTGATTTTTTTTCTTTTGATTGTGACCAAGACAACTTTCAAATATCAAACAATGGTTTGTAGATGTGTAACGGCGCAATGTAGAGACTACTCATCTTTTAGGAAGAAGCAAGTACTGTGAAGTGATCTGATTAAAAACACGGTGGTATTTTTGTTACGACAGGATGTAATATTGCATAGTCCATTGAGGTGAAAGCGCTTTCAGGGAAGAATTTGGTCTCCGTGTAGTATTTTCTAAACTATATAGAAAATGTCAGCATAGGCGCAGGAGTGGCTGTGTGGTAAGTAGCTTGGTTACCAACCACATGGTTCCGGGTTCAGTTCCACTGCGTGGCACCTTGACCAAGTGTCCTCTACTACAGCCATTGGTCGACCAAAGCCTTGTGAGTGGATTTGGTAGACGGAAACTGAAAGAAACCCGTCGTATATATGTATATATATGTGTGTGTGTGTGTGTGTGTGTGTGTGTGTGTGTGTTTGTCCCCCCAACGTCGTTTGACGTCCCCGTAACTTAGCGGTTCAGCAAAAGAGACCGATAGAATAAGTACTAGCCTTACAAAGAATAAGTCCTGGGGTAGATTTGCTCGACTAAAGGCGGTGCTCTAGCATGGCCGCAGTCAAATGACTGAAGCAAGTAAAAGAGAGTAAAGAGTAAAGAGTATAGCCCAACAATAGTGTTGCTACCACCGTGACAAGACCTGTTTGTTGTTCTTGCGGTATACTCTGATAAGACAGTTCTGTAAATTTTCAGACTCGGCTTCTTTTGAAAGTAGTACGGTCTTGTTTGAAGGAGAATTGAATTCTGTTTTCTAATAGTTTAAAGGATCTTGTAAAATCTTAATATGCCGATGATAGAACTTCGACGTACTTCGATGCACTTATACAACCTGCTAGAAACAACAACCAAATTTATCTCAAATACTCCTTTAGAGAAAGAAGAGTCGAGTCACATGGATAACTATAGGCCCATGCATCCGCAACAAGACAGAGTTGAAGTGCTCTTGATCGTGCGTCAACTGGTACAGGGTTGACAAGAAATGAAATGAGATCAATAACTCGCGAAATTTATTGGAATGCATTATTTAAAGTCATTGCTATGTAATTTGTTTAAAGGTAAGTGATTTATGGTCTTTTGAATGTGTCATAGTCACTGCTTAGTATCAACTGTAAGAGTAGAATAGTAAGCCATTTGATAAACAGTTCTGTACCACTTCGTCTAACCCAGATGCAACGTCTGTGGGCAGATTAGAGTAGCATACATTTCATACGTTCAGTAACACTGTCTTGTAGTTGGAGATGGCTGCGATGGTATGCCGTTAAAACAGCCATTTACACAGTGTGAAATTTTAGATGAAACACATGAAAGACAAATTTACATTTCTGTTTGCTGTTGTTGATTAAATTTATGTCAACAATAAATTTAAATGAAACTATATCATGCAAAATCAATAAAATTCATTAATTACAAACTTCAATTTTTGTAATTATTAATGCATATTCTTCTGAAGCTATTTACTTGTTTATCGTTTATATTACTATCATACTGATTATCGATTTCATATCGATAACCAATTTTATAATCCTTTGTCGTATTCTGCAAGCCCGAAAGGCGAAACGATCAAGTATAGGATTTCAGGTCTAAACGAAGATGAACGAATGTAATCATGGTGTTGCATTTAATGCCATCTGTTGAGAATTGTACAGACTTTCTGTTCATGAAGATAATGCATATAGGGGCACTGTATTACACCTGTCTAGATACAGAGTGTTGTCTAATATCTGTAGATAGTCTCTACTAAATATTAGCTTTTAAAACAAATCGCTCTTAATGTACATGTGACTCTTCTTGTGACAGTAACGTATACTATAAAGCAGTGGTTCTCAGTCAGGGTCCCCATATGGTCCTTAAGGTCCATGTGGCCATTAGTTGTCCAGATAAGATTTTACCTTTCTAGAATATACAAAATATTTTAATTTTTTGTACAATTCCTAATCATGCCGAATAATAAAAATACAATAGGAATTTTTTTATATCAATCGAATGCTTATGGAGGTCAAGTGGAGTCAAATAGGAACCAAATTGGTCGAGAACCACTGCCCCATAGTATCATGGTCATTTATTTCACATCCACAGAGAGTAGGTTTACTGATATTCTGACCCTCTTTTGTCATTGCATCAAACTATATCAACAATATGTCTGATGGTATACTTTATTATATTTCAGAGTTAATTGTACTTTTTAGTCAAGGGATTTGTTCTAAAACTGTTTGTTGATACTGAAGTCAAAACTACCATTCGATACGCGCATCTAAAGCCATATTTATAAGAATTATTTATACTCATTTTATACATACTTATATATATATATATATATATATATATATATATACATTATTAACATTTGACGGATATTTGTCTTCATCTTGTTTGTTGTTAACACAACGTTTCGCTTGATATACCCTCCAGCCTTCATCAGGTGTCTTGGGTTCTAATCCCTCAGGTATTTTTCGATGTTATTCTTATTATTATTATTCAGGTCACTGCCTGGAATCAAACTCGGAATCTTGGGGTTAGTAGCCCCGCGCTCTTAACCACTACATATATGCCCGTGGGCAATTATGGAGTGAATTTTAGGGCTTATAAATCTAATATTTTCCTGTCCTTCCTTAATACCGGTTACCATATGCTATTCATATCTTCACTCGGTCTGCTTAGGAGGTTGTTGTGTCCTGCCACATGTGATGCTTCATAAAGTTTTCGTATTTTCCAGTGGTGTTCTCTGTCTATTATTTTAACTTCATCCCATATGGGGAGGTGGTCTCCGTTTTTCCATACATGATCAGCTATAGCCGAAACGTTGTGTTAACAACAACAAAAATGAGGACAAATATCTGTCAAATGTAAATAATGTACATATATATATAATGTACATATATATATATACTGGCTACTCTCTTTAGAGAGTCAAGGGATTAAGTAAATAACTTCCTAACCATTAAAAAGATTACAATATCCACTATAAAATCTGATCACTTGATTGGAACAAATCCAACTGTTCCCCCTTTTCATTTTGTTCTCAGAGATTATATAGAGGCAAGATGTTTACATTTGTCTGTACAGAGGGAATAGAATTGGTTAAAAGCCAATAGAAATATTCTGTAGTACTAATATTGTAAATTAAAGCAAAGGTAAATATAGCAATATTTATCACTGTCATCTCTCTTCCATGTTGTAACTGTTTCTTAAATAATATTTATTA
Source organism: Octopus bimaculoides (assembly GCF_001194135.2). NCBI lineage: Eukaryota > Metazoa > Mollusca > Cephalopoda > Octopoda > Octopodidae > Octopus > Octopus bimaculoides. The sequence goes on from NC_068990.1 coordinate 23,300,623, forward strand.
GTTATTATATTACTTTAATGCAAGTTAGATAGATTGAAGCGTTTGTTTAATTAATTATGAAATCAATAACACGTTTTTTTTCTTTACTTCAGCAGAACCTTGTTCTAAGAGAATATTATCCCATGGTAACACTGAGCTCACCAATACATGCTATCGAAGCAGCCGTTTAATTATAAAGTATTTATCACGTCTGTGAACAAAAGTATGTTGTGTGTGTGTGTGTTCCTCATACATAATTGCAGCTCAATGGCCGAGGCTAACATAAAAATAAAACGCTGCTGACGTAATATAGCTATCTGTAACTACCTATCGATACGGTTATCTGAAATTTTCATTCATTAACCAAACTTAATTATTAAAACATTCAATCGTTTGATCGATATTTATCCTTTTTGAAGCGGCATTTTTTTTTTTTAAGTGAGCGTCATTTAACTTTATTATTTTTTTGAAATATCGTATTTCAATGAAAGATTTTTTTTTAAATGAAACAATTCTTATCAAAAAACTTCTGTTTTTTCTTTTTCTCTTTCTTTCTTTCCTTGTTTTATTTATTTATCTGGGATTTTTTTTTGTTTTTTGCTTACATTTCTTGTAAAGTGAAAACGCACACAAGACTATCCATGAAACTTTTATAATGTATAACATAGTATACTTATTTTGTTTTCTAAAATTAGTGACACGCGAGTATAAAGAATGTGTTACACTTTCGGAAGCAGACAACAAATTCAACGAGATTTTTCACTAATAGAAGCATGAAGAAATTACATTAAATTAGTCATACTTTCCTCATTCAATGCATTAATTAATGAAGGCGGTGAGCTGGCACAAACGTTATCACGCCGGGCGAAATGCTTAGAGGTATTTCGTCTATCTTTACGTCCTGAGCTCAAGTTTCAGCGATGTCCACTTTGCCTTTCATCTTTGCGGGGTCAATAAACTAAGTGCCAGTTGCGTACTAGAGTCGATATAATCGACAGGCCCTCCCCCACAAAAATGTCTGGCCTTGTGCATAGAGTAGAAAAGAATACATTAAGTTAATGAAGGCAGCGAGCTGGCAGAAACGTTAGCATGCCGGGCGAAATGCTTAGCGGTATTTCGTCTGCCGCTACGTTTTGAGTTCAAATTCCGCCGAGGTCGACTTTGCCTTTCATCCTTTCGGGGTCGATTAATTAAGTACCAGTTGCATACTGAGGTCGATCTAATCAACTGGCCTTTTCCCCAAAAATTTCGGGCCTTATGCTGAGAGTACAAAAGAATACATTAAGTTGAAATTCCGTGTCTGTTTGCAGATCTTCATTCTGCATTCTGAGGTTAATAAAATAACAGCAACATCATATAATAGATTAATTCTTTCTACACAAAGCACAAGACCTGAAATTTTATGGGAGGGAGCTAGTCGAATACATCGACCCCAGGACTCTTCTAGGACTTGTTTTATCGACACTGAAAGAATGACTGGCAAAGTCGACCTCGGTAGAATTTTCACTCGGAACGTAGTGATGTACGAAATATCACTAAGTCATCTGCTGACTTGCCGTCTTCATATGTAGTAGATTAAAGATCCTTCTTACTACAGGCAGAAAGGCCTGAAATTTGGGGGAGGGAGATAGTCGATTACATCGAACCCCCCCCCCCGTACTCAGCTGGTACATATTTTATCAACCCCGAAAGGATCAAAGGCAAAATCGACCTCGGCAGAGTTTGAACTCAGAACGTAGATAAACGAAACACCACTATGCATTCTGCCGACTCGCCGTTTTCAAATGTAGTAGATTTATAATGATTAGCTATATCCTTAAAACTCAAATCTATGATTTTACATCGAATATATCAATATTAATTTCTATTTATATTATATTAATTATGATATATTTACATTATCTGATGTAAATTCGTAATTAAAAAATTTCACGCTATTAATGCCTATAAAATTAATTGCTGTTTATCAGTCAATACATTTCAGACTAATTTTAGTGTTGATGTGAAATAACTCTTAGCAAAAGGCTGTGATTAAGGAATTCGCGATGCTAGAATGTGCTTACAAGTTCGATCGTACAGCGGGACACCTTGGACAAGTGCCAATCGAGGGTTTTACCAAAGTCTTGTGAATGAACATTTGTGTTTTAAACGGTAAAGAAATCCCGCAGGATGTGTGACAAAAAGAGATAACATTTCTACTCTCTGTAAGCGGCTGCATAAAATAATCCGTGTAGAGTTTTTTTTTTACTCTTCTCTACTATTTACAAAGTTTACAACGTCGGGCATAATCTGAAGATTGCGTGAAGGTACGAGACGTGTTATAAAAGGCTATCTGAGTCACTTGCATTACATGAAACTATTAGTAGCTCATAAAAATATATTCTGTGTTTATTAAATAATATTTATCTCTAACCAGATGGAATACTTTTTCGTTGATCTTTCCTTCACAGAACAGTAT
>NC_068990.1:23303516-23304904 GCF_001194135.2 Octopus bimaculoides
TATATATATATATATATATATATATATATATTTGTATAAATTTATACAAATCTGTATGTATCGATGGATGCATGCATGTATTTATGTTGAGGCGCTGGCGTAGCTGCAGCGCTGAGAAGCTTACTTCTCAAATGTACCCTTTAAGTGTAGATTTAAAGTTATGCGAGTCTGTGGAGTGCTCATCCACTTGCACGTTAATTTTACGTGCGTGCTCTTTAGTTGCTCGGATTAAATGAAATCCTGGTGGTTGTAACCGATGGAGTATCGATTTTGTTTTCATAAATGGGATTTTGCATAGAAATCTCACGAAGTAGCATTTTTACCTATTTCAAAGACAGAGATCATGTTCATGACCTTTGCAGGCCTTCCATAGCCGATTAGAACGATGTCATTTCTTCTTATAAACGAAATTAAAACCTAATTAACACAAGCAACGATAAAACTCACCATGGTAACTTGATATGCTAAAAGTTTGTTTACTTTGTACTTTCACCCAGAGTCACCTGGACACCCAGGGCGTGTTTTATCATAAATTTGCTCCATTGGGTTTAATCGAGAGGGAAAATATTCCTTTCTACTATAGACGCAAGGCCAAAATTTTTGCGGGAGGCGAAGTGCTTAATCGATTACATCGTCTCCAGTAATCAACTGGTGCTTATTTTAACGATTCTGAAAGTATGAAAGGCAAAGTCGATTCCGGTGAAATTTGAACTCAGAACGTAAAGTCGGAACAAATACCACAAATCATTTTTCCCGGCGTGTTAACGATTCTGCCAGCTCGATACATTTTATTTCGTTTTGTTTTTTTTTGTTTTTGTTTTTTTTCGAGGTTAGATTATTGGTTTCAAAGTTTATTGCATCAACCCCAGTGCTCAAATGTTACGCGTCTTAGCGACCTCCGAAAGGATGAAAGGCAAGGTTTGCCATTTAGGCGGTGAGCTAACGATTGTGCCAGTTCACTGCATTTAATCGGAGGTAAAATATTGATTTTAAAATTTTGGCACTAGGCCAGCAATTGCGGGGTGGGTGCTCAGCTGAGTACTTCGACACCAGTACTTGAATGGTATTTATTTCATCGACCCCAAAAGAAGGAAAAGCAAAGTCTACCTCTGCGGAATTTGAAATCGGAAAGTAAAGATGAACGACATGTCGCTAAGCATTTTGTTCGGCGTTCTAACGATTCTGCAAGCTTGACGCCTTTTTTTTTTTTTTACAGGGCTAAAATATTTATTTCTTTATTGCCCACAGGGGCCCAAAAACATAGAGGGGAAAAACAAGGGATTAAGTCGATAACATCGACCCCAGTGCGTAACTGGTACTTATTTCATCTACCCCGAAATGATGAAAGGCAAAGTCGACCTCGGTGGAATTCGAACTGAGAACATAAA
>NC_068990.1:23305515-23307808 GCF_001194135.2 Octopus bimaculoides
ATATATAGTTGGAATTTACAAAATACAAAAGACGAAGACAGGTGTATAAACAACAAACAGGCGTATTAGTTTAACGCTCGGGAATGTGAGTAAGTCTTTTACGTTTCGGGCCTACGCTCTTTGACAGAAAGGAACGCGAGAAAATAAACAGAGAGAGAAAATAAAAAAAGAAAGCTTTAGCAGCTAGCGGTCAATCATCGCGATGGCCGAGTTGTATTTATGTCCTAATGCAGCTCGTTTCACAACGAAGGCAAACTAAATATATTCAATATTAGTAAACTTTCATATAAGTTGTCTTATTGCTTTGAATTATACTTTGTTTTAAACGTTTTACTCAGACCGATTTTTTTCTGAAATGTCATCTTGATTATTAGTCATATAAGAAATGAAATGAAATGAAACAGAAACAATAGCAGAAACAGAATAAGGAATCTCATTTGAGATAATAGAATTGGTGGTGTTCAGAGAATAATCGGAAGTGACAGATAAGCAAATAAAAGCTCATTAGTGGACTTGTTGCTTTTTGTGTTTCAAATTGGTGTTTTTAATTTCTCATTACTTTTGGAAACTCTATTTCCCACTTGTCTCTGGAGAAAAATATAACTTCAATTCATTCAGTTGAAATAACATTAGTTTCAAATTTTGGCACAAGGCCAGTAATTTTGGGTAAGTCGATTATATCGACTCCAGTGATCAACATGTGCTTATTTTAGAGACCCCGAATGGATGAAAGGCTAGGTCAGCCTCAGCGGAATTTGAACTCAGAACGTGAAAACGAACGAGATACCGCTGATGCATTTTGTCCGGTGTACTAACGATTCTGCCAGCTATCACCTCCTCTAGAGCAATATTCTTTTCTACTCTAGGCACAAGGCCCGAAAGTTTTAGGGAGTGGGCCAGTCGATTAGATCAACCTCAGTACGCAACTGGTACTTAATTTATCGACTCCGAAACAATGAAAGGCAAAGTCGACTTCGGCGGAATTTGAACTCAAAATTTAAAGACAGACGAAATGCCGCTAAGCATTTCGCCCGGCGTGCTAACGTTTCTTATTTCTTTACTGCCCACAGGGGGCTAAACATAGAGGGGACAAACAAGGACAGACAAAGAGAGTAAGTCGATTACATCGACCCCAGTGCGTAACTGGTACTTATTTAATCGACCCCGAAAGGATGAAAGGCAAAGTCGACCTCGGGGGAATTTGAACTGAGAACGTATAAAGACAGACGAAATGCCGCTAAGCATTTCGTCCGGCGTGCTAACGTTTCTGCCAGCTCACCGCCTTTCCACTATAGTAATATTGGCTTCTGATTTTCATACAATGCCAAATATTTGAACTGGATCGTATTTTTGTAGACACCAGGAATGCTGAAAGGTAAAATTGTTATCGACAGGACAACAGAGTGTAAAATAACCGAAGGCTGTGGTTTCCTCTAAACTTTTCTCCGCCTTTAAAGTCATAACGTAAGACCTAAGTCTCAATCATAAAAGAGAATACGTCGCCTGAATTTACACTTCAGCGCAATGTTTCAGATCTGAGAACCCAACCAGCAATTATGGCTAGAAAAATGGCTAGAATAAAATACCGGTTAAATACTGGCTAAAGTATCGTCAACCCGTGTACCCTCATCCATAGTGTGTGACCCAGGTCACTGTTTATATCTGATTTTAACGAGAAAGAACAAGTTTTATCTAGATCATACAGGCCTCACAGAAAAATTTCAATGACATTTCTTTAACGTCACTTATAACCCTAATTTTAACCTCGTAACTTTCAACTAGATAAGAATGAATAACCTCTTACGAAAGCGTGATTGGATCTGACGCAATACGTCAGTCAGACAACAGTTGTCTCGTAACTTTAATCTGCTGCTTTGTGTAAAATGTTCGTTAAACAACTCTTTTGTTTTAGTCATACTGTTGAAGAAACCTTGGAATTGGTATTGAATAGACCTCACCTTAAATGGGTTTGGATAGATATCTTGTGCATTAAGCGATATAATTATTTCAACAATGTTGTCAGGAAGTTGTTATTGTATTGAATATTATTGGTTAAATACCAGGACGTTGAGACTAAGTGATAAATAAATTATAATATTGACGATTGTTTCGCCATCGTTACATCTATGTATTCTATGTGTATGTGTGTCTGTGTGAGTGTGTGTGTGTATATATATATGTATATATACACATATATATATATATATATACACACACACATATATATATATATACACACACATATATATATATATATACACACACATATATATATATATATATATATACACAC
>NC_068990.1:23308754-23328824 GCF_001194135.2 Octopus bimaculoides
CCGATAGACTAAGTACTAAGCTTACAAAGAATACGTCCTGAAGTGGATTTGTTCGACTAAAACTCTTTAAGGCGGTACTCCAGTATGGCCGCGACCAAATGACTGAAACAAATAAGATAGATAGATAGAGGTATGTGCGCGTGTGCACGTGTGTGTGTGTGTGTGTGTGTTATTTTAACGCTCTCTCATAGCCGTGAAGCCTGTATTTTTTTATCTTTTTCTTGTTTCAGTCATTTGACTATGGCCATCCTGGAGCACCGCCTTTAGTCCAGCAAATCCACCCCAGAACTTTTTCTTTGTAAGCCTAGTAATTATCCCATCGTTGACTTCTGCCGAACCGCTAAGTTACGGGAACGTAAACACGCAAGCATCAGTTGTCAAGCGATGTTAGGGGGACAAACACAGCCACACAAACATATACAAACACATGCATACATATATACATACATACATACATATATATATATATATACACGACGGGTTTCTTTCAGTTTCCGTCTACCAAATCCACTCACAAGGCTTTGGTCGGCCCGAGACTATAGTAGAAGACACTTGCCCAAGTTGCCACGCAGTGGGACTGAACCCGGAACCATGTGGTTGGTAAGCAAGCTACTTACCACAAAGCCACTCCTGCGCCTATATATTTATATTGTACCAACCACTATCTCGTTTCTTTGTTTACGTCACCATCCGTTATCCCCAGTAGCATTTTGCTGTTGACACCACTAAAATGATCAATATTGTCGTTAAAGGCATGATAAGTTTAATGGTCTTTGAATGATAATTAATAAGGAAAGAGCATTCCACATCTTATGTGTGAATTTTCGTGTGTTCCTTTGTCATCCTTCTGTGCAATTACTGAATCTTATTATACATATATACATACATATTACTCAACTACGGTAGTAGTTGAATAATATTCTTAAGGCCACAATTTACTTTCAGAGCTTGTCCCTTATATAGTTCTTAACCAAGTTGAAAAGTCCCTAGCTACATTTTGACATAACACAATTGAGATGTGGTCCAGTAGAAAACAGTTTACATCAAAATTTGTAGCAATGTTATAGGAGAGTAAGTAACGCCACCAATCAAGTTTAGATCTAAATAACTTTTTTTTTTTTTAAAGCAAAATATATTTATCTTAGCTTCAATGATACAAGAAAACATGAATAATTTTATAGTCTTGGAGAACAAAAAGTCACAAATAACTGGAAGGATAATGAATATTTTAACGCTTTTTAACATGTGCCCTACCTTTGAACTTCGTGGTCAAAAAAGGTCAAAGGTCCTTCTTGAACCATTGGTTCATAAGTGCAGGTTTTATGGATCCTGTGGGGTATATATTTCCTTCAAGAACAGAATGCCGGTCCGTCCTAGCATTACTTAATTTTGCCAACTGAGTAGACTTAAATCATGTGAAAAGATGTATTTTGCTCAAGAACACAGCGCATCGCCTGGTTTAGGAATCGAAACCACAATCTTACGATCATGAGTGCAACCTCCCTAACCATTAGGCCGCGTGCCACCACGACTCCCAAAGTCCAGAAGAAATATAATATTCGTTCTGTTCCGCGGGAGCCATCCGTGATATTTATGCTATAAATCAATGTGCCAGTTTATATAGTGAATGAACTATGACCCAACTATAAATAGTTGATCCAAAGATAGTTAATTCTGGAACACCTTGGATATATATGGTTACAAAATTTAGAAAAACACTTCTAATTTATGACAAAATTGGACCACTGGTACAAATGAAAATATGGCGCAAAATGAGTTTGGTAAATAAAGTGTTTACTATGTTTCAGAATGTAAGTGTCTAAAGTTGATGTATGGACAATATTTAATACGAAGAGGACAGGTGTAAGCAAAATTTCTAAAACACACCACCATGTATATTTTTAATATAAACTTTGTTTTCTCGTTTCAGAACCACACAACTGTCGAGTTCAACATATTAGACACAGTTTGTTTGTGTTCATTGTACGTGACTATTCATCGCAACAGCAGTAGCCATTCACATTGATAGCAGCAACTAGAAACACCAACAGCGACATCTAGGACTACTAGTACTTGGAATCAAGCGACGTTCACACAGTGCTTTGTAGGTTTATTCTGGTTATATATATGTAGATGCTACCAATTTATACTGATCAATTTCTTCTTTATCGAAATCTAAATCTTCTCGATTATTTGAAGAGAGATTCATAGATAATAGTAAGCGCAACAATATTATTGCATTTGAATTTTCTTGCTTTTATTTTACTTTTCTCTTTCTTTCTTTTTTTCTCGATATTTCTCGAAGGCTTTTGAGAAAGTCATTTGTTTGTGTAAAAATTGGCTTCTGCAACAAGTGCTGAAAATATTACTAAAATAATATTTTCATGTCACGTTTCTAAGAAGAGAATAACAACGGATGTCCATTACATCTATCAGTTAGTTTTGGGGGGAAGAGAGGGAAAAAATGCAATTAAATGTTGCTTTACTTTTTAGTAATAATCATTATATTCAGAATCTAATATGAATAACCAATACAAGGGGTCGAGCTGGCAGAACCGTTAGCACTCCTGGTAAAACGCTTAGTGGCATTTCGTCCGTCTTTATGTTCTGAGTTCAGATTCCGCTGTTGTCGACTTCGCTTTTCATTCTTTGGGGGTCGATGAATTAAGTATCAGTTGAATACTGGAGTCGATGTAATCGACCTACCTCTTCTCTCGAACAGGCTGGCCTCGTGCCCAAAATTTGAAATCAGTATGATTCAAATAGTTTCAAGAGAAGCATCTTCTATCGCACACTTGGGTTCATCATTATATTTTGAGGGAAATCTGGCGGAAGGAAACTATGGGAAATCTACTGTATACACAATCTTAATTTGGAAATAAGGCGCCAATTAGAGAAGAAACAAATTAAAACAAGAACGAACAACTTATATTTTTTTAATTATTATTTATCTTGTATTTAGATATTTCTAGTCTAAAATAAAAATTCCTTTTCAACAAAGCATAGGAAGTGATAAGTGCGTTTGCACCTATAACTCTGACAGTGTAGTAAATAAACAATTATAAATAATCTTCACACAAAGGTGCAGGAGTGGCTGTGTGGTAAGTAACTTGCTTGCCAACCACATTGGTTCCGGATTCAGTCCCACTGCGTGACACCTTGGGCAAGTGTCTTCTACTATAGCCTCCTGTCGATAAAAGCCTTATAAGCGGATTTGGTAGACGGAAACTGAAAAGAAAACCGTCGTATATATGCATATATATACATATGCTTGTGTGTCTGTGTTTGTCCCCCGAACATCGCTTGACAACCGATGCTGGTGTGTTTACGTCCCCGTAACTTAGCGGTTCGGCAAAAGAGACCGATAGAATAAGTAGCAAGCTTATAAATAATAAGTCCTGGGGCCGATTTGCTCGACTAAATGCGGTGCTCCAGCATGGCCGCAGTCAAACGACTGAAACAAATAAAAGAGTAAGACAGTAAACCAAAGAAAAAGAAAACGGAGCGATTTTCCTGGTATGCTTCACGTCTAGTTGCCACTCTTCAATATATGAGCATTGTTCTTTCTGTCCATATCATCTTCATTTAAGTAACAATTACTAATGGAGAAGAGTATTTTTCTTCTGAAGAGCAGCCAAATAGTCATTAAAACATAGCAAAATAATTTCCTTATTTTCGTATGTGGAAAGAGAGTAACAATGCATTTGTTGAGTTTCTTTAGCGTGGGCGTTTATAAACTCTACGATTATTACATAAACTCTTTTATTAGATTATGTAAATCCTGCACCATTTGCAAATTAGTTCGCTCCAGTAACGTGTTTGAAATAAATAGCAACTACTTTCAAATGCACTTCTTAGTAAGAATGTTTAGTGTAACTTGTGATGTATAGAGTGACCCAAAAAGAGCATATGTAAATCAGACGTTATATATATATATGTATATATATATAAAGTGAAGTATATTTGCCATTTAAATAGACAGGACACAGATATGTGTCGATAAGCCAGCTGGAGGAGATGTTCTCCTGGGGCTAAAAGCAACAGTAACATCCACCCTTAGGGGTCAGCCACATTTAAATGGCAAATATACTTCACTTTATCGTGCAGTTACTGTTAACACCTCGTTCAGAGATTTAACATTGCTTATATATATATATACATACATATATAACAAAAGAGTTGAAGTGGAGTTTCTACGCAGGAAAAAATATAGGAAAATGTGTTGTTGAAAATACACCTAAATTTCAAAAACTCGTAATTGTTTAGAATATATTTATTTACATAAATACCAAACTAGTTTCAACAATATTTTTTGTTTATCAATGGTAAAAGTTTAAAATTATGAATTAGAAAAACATCTTTAAAAGTTTCAATGTTGACAAATTAAAATGTTTCAATGTGGACAAATTAACACGTTCAAAACAGATAAATTTAGCATTATGAATCAGAACAGGTGCAAGTTTGAATGTTTATAGCAGTCAATCATTAAAACTGTATATCATTTTGCTTGAATGTACAAAGTTCATTAATGTAAGTGGTGATCGACAAGTCATACTGAGTTAAGAGGGAAAAAAACAAGGGTGAAATGAAAATACTAAAAAAAAATAGGAATTTGGTTTATAGTTTCTCTGATTCTCTTTCCGTAAAAAATAAACTATAAATGTGGCCCAATCGATGTGTTTGTTAATCTGAAGTTTTCTCCATTTTCAAATCATTTGCATTGGTTCCTGGAGATAATACAGGTAAAGGATACTGATAGTATATACGGATATATTTTTATCCCATAGTCGGTTACTACAACCGCTAACTCTGTTTACACTGTGTGTGTGTGTGTGTGTGTGTGTGTGTGTGTGTGTGTGTGTGTGTGTGTGTGCGCGCGCGCGCGCGCAGCGGCTCAGTGGTTAGGGCAGTGGGCTCCCGTTCGGAGGATTGCAATTTCGATTGCCAGACCGGGCGTTGTGCGTGTTTATTGGACGGAAACACCTAAAGCTCTTTTACGGGGGGGGGGGCTGTTGTACTATTTCACCCCAACTTTCTCTCACACTTTCATCCCGTTTCTTGAGTAACGTTGCAATGGACTGGCGTCCCGTCTAGCTGGGGCGGGAGACACACACATATGCCACAGAAACCGGGAAACCGGGCTCATGAGCCTGGCTAGGCTTGAAAAGGGTGCATAAATAATAAAAATAAATAAATATATATATATATAATGTTTCGTTTAGGTATAGCGAGACTAATAATCTGATGTAGAACTCGGTATACGTATGTTTCAGATCAAAGTGTTTTATGAGTATAGAATGTTAAGAAGTAAAAGATATGACACAGGAAAAGTAACTGTTATGTTATGAGCTTACAACTGTTTCTTCTATAAGATGCAGTGGACACGGAGTTGAGTGCCTGAATAACATAATGTTGCTTCATCGAAGCCTCAAATATGAAGTCCAATTTATTTGAGGAAAAAAATGTATCTCTGTACAATATACAGTCAAGACATCTTATTCTTTTACTTGTTTCAGTCATTTTGACTGCGGCCATGCTGAAGCACCGACTTTAGTCGAACATATCGACCCCAAGACTTATTCTTTGTATGCCAAGTACATATTCTATCGATCCATTTTGCTGAACCGGAATTTAATTTGTCCGTAGATTTCATAAATCTGAAAACGATATCAGGTCTTTTGGCTACACAATGCATGCATCTCTTTGATCAACTAGCATATATTTTAATCTGCACTCGTTTCCGTCGTTAGATCGCTGGTGTACTGGGGTACCACCTTGAATAATTTTTAGTCGAATGAAGCCTGGTACCTAGTTTACGGGTTTCGTTTGCAAAGCTAAGTTACGGAGACGTGAACACGCCAACACCGGTTGCCAAGCGGTGATGGTGGAGAAATACAAAGACACACAGAGATACAGATATATACGACAGGCTTCTTTCAGTTTCCATCTACCAAATCCACTCACAAGGCTTTGGTCGGCCTGAAGCTATATTAGAAGACACTTTTCCAAGGTGCTACACAGTGGGTCAGAACCCCGCACCATGTGGTTGCGAAGTAAACTTCTTGCTACACAGCCACGACTGTGCTTGTAAATGTGTACAAATAAAATATTGGAGTTTCGGCTAAACACTCCATCATTCGTCAGACCGGTGAGAGCTGGTAAGCTGAAACTTCGAAGTCACTATTCGTTTTTTCGGTATAAAGAAATAATAAACCTGCCTATGACTTCAAGGGAAATTTTTCACAAACGATATTCAGCTTCAGCAATTGTCAAATAACGGAGATCAGCCTCTACACGCACGCGGAAAAAATATTTCAAATGGCGATGTCAATTCCCGCTAATGGGTATGTAAAAGGAAGCACAAGGTAGCAATAAGAAATTTTGTTCCTAATAGTAACGTCTTTATCTTCGAATTAATTATGGAGTAATGTTACTCGAGGACGCGTGACTTGGAGATCAGAGCGTCTCTGCAGACCATGCTGCTGCTTCTCCGCACTGAGAGATCACAGTTTCGGTATTATGGACATGTGATTAGAATGTCGCACGAAAGAATCGCAAGACAGATTCAAGACGAGCAAATCGGCGAAAGACCTAAGGGTTGATCAAGAACGATATAGTTGGATAATATCAATAGTCTCAGTTGGTCACGTTTGGAAATCCATCTGGAAAGTGTAATGGTGGTTGCTTCTGATAGTACCTTATGGTAGAAGTGCCTGAAGATTACTTTTGCTCTTTTCCCAAGAATTATTGGCGGAGAAAATGAATGGATGGACTAAGAAGCATTGTATAATATAGGTTTCATACTTTGGCACAAAGTCAGCAAGTCCGCGGCGGTGGGGGTGGGGTAAGTCGATTACATCGACCCCGTTGTTCAACTGGTACATAGTCTATGGACTCCGAAAAGAAAGGCAAAGTCGACCACGGAACTCAGAACATAAATACAGACGAAATACCGCGAAGCATTTTGCCCGGCGTGCCAACGATTGTGCCAGTCTCCACCTTACAGAACATTGCATAATATATTATGTAATGTATATATATATGTGTGTATATTAAAAATATTTAGTAAAGAAAAAAAAGAAAACAACTATGGTATAGTGATTTCGCCGCGTTTTCGCAATCGGGAAGATTACTATTAATCGCTATTCGTTTCTAATATTCCTCCACTTCTTTCTATAAGAATTGCAATGTTTTTTAAGAGAATCTGTGACGAGTGTATTGAGCACGAAGTTGTGAAAGAAACCGGAAATCATGGTAGTTTTATTTATTATTAACATTGCATGCTTTATCTGCTTCTATTAAGTTGCGTTTTAATTCCAGTTTATAACAAGTCTAAGTATAAATGGTTTCCGACTGTTATGAATACGACTTCATTATCTTGTATAAAATGAATAAATATACAGAGGTCGTGATCTTCAAATCCGATTTATAGTTGAAACAATTTCACTATTTATGCTTTACGCTTAATAGATGTGTTAAAAGAAACGCTTTGCATTCACTATCTTTATGAATATGTAACGTTAGACCTTCACCCGAAGTCAGTGAGTACATTTTGAATAGATATATCTTATCCACATACATCTGTTGAGGTCAGGATTATTGAAAAATTCCTATCGTTGATTCACCCTCTAAATGATCACTAGTTGAACAGATTTGTAATAAAACTTTCTGCCTGTAAACATTCCGTATTTTTAAGAGTATCTATGACAATATATTTAACGAGTTAGTTCCTTCATTCAGAAAGTAGTGTGAATGAAGGGGGATTTCGCTATACCTTCCAGCAAATCAAATGTTTCAGAACTAAGTGTTAGATTAGTATAGAGCGGTAAGAAAAAGAGATGACATAGGAAAAAAACAATGTTATAAATGTCATTGGCTTACAGTTGTTTCTGCTATAGGATGCGGTGGAGTCAAGAGCTCACCACATCTAATAGCAGAAATAGTTGTAAGTAAATGAAGTTCATAACATTACCATCATTGGTATGCCCGTGTCATCTTTTCTTACACGCACACACAATTCTGCACACGTAAAGGACACAAAATATGGGGGAGTAAACAAATAGATGTGATAATTTAAATACCTTGCTTCGTCGAAGCTAATCCTTAAGCTAGTGGATTACTTTTGCTTAATGTGTACGCAATTTAAATCATTTTTGGTTCAGTAAATGAAGTATTTTAGTCGCCCCTATCGCTTAGCTGTTTGCTTATCCTGCAGAATGCGTAATTCCCTATAGACTTATTTTTTATCTGTCCGAAATACGTCACCTAAAATTTGGAAAGGACTGATAAGGGAGTGCTTCGCTGTAGAAATCAAATGAGACCGAAACATGTTCACATTAGCGGTATTCTTGCTGAAACTCAGATACCTTTCAACAGCATGTACGAGTCCAAACTAATTTAAATTCAAGGGTTATATCCCTGTTCCTTTTGCTAGAACTCACCATCCATCATAATAATTTTTCTTAAATTCCTTTATGTTTTGCAATGATCTGTCTGCGGCCATGGTGGAGCTCCATTTCGAATGGTCTTTTAGTCGAACAAATCGACCCCAGGACTTTTAGGCCTAGTATTTTATTCTATCGGTTCCGTTTGCCGAACTCTTAAGCAATGAGGATGTAAACACACCAACACCAGTTGTCATGCGATGGAGTAGACAAACACAATGACACACACATGTATGTATGTATACGGCGGGATTCCTTCAGTTTCCGTCTACCATATCCACTCAAAGCTTTGGTTGGCTCGAAGCTATAGCAGAAGGGCCGTGTCCAAAGTGCCACGCAGTGGGACTGAACCCAGAACCGTGAGGTTGGAAAACAAGATTTACCACGCAGCTTTTTATTAAAATATTTAAGCTCCCTGCAAGCAATATCAATGACCTTATTTAATTTTCATGTAGAATACATCTCTCGGCAATTTCTACTCCCTCTCAGTCATTCATTGTTCAAAAGCAGACGAGTTCACTTTGACGCAAAAATAGTACAGAAACACAAAAGCAAAAGAAAGACAAGAAATGTTAAAGAAAATTTTAAAAAACGTTCAAAATAATTACATTAATATTTTTTGTAGGATGACCCAGTGTATAATTATTAAAATTGCCTCGAGCATAGCTCTAAAAAAAAAAAGTACGTAAATTTTAAATCTAATTTTTATTTTAAAAAATGTTTATTTTAAAATTATATTTTTTGGTTTCATGATCTGTCAGTATTTTATCTGCTAGCTGATAATGGATAGGAATTTATTGAAGTAGCAATTTATCCATTATTTAAACCTCCATCTAATCTTCCTTGATGTGTATTATCAGCTCTCGTTCTTTTGTACAATTTGTTTCTTTCGATTTATTTTCCTTTGTACTGAACGCTCTACAAGTTAGTCTTTTTTTTCTTTAAATTCTTTTAGATCCATATTCGATTTATTTTTTTAATCCTGCTAGTCACTGAGTTCATGTTCTTCATGAATAATGTCTTAAGGAAGTCAATAGTGAACAACGTAGAATATTAACTTTGTGCACCGTTTAAATTCAGCTAAGATTTCGATTCCAGAGTGAGAATTCTATACAATTCCTCTCAGACATCTGAGGCCTTTGAAATAAATACATAAACAATTTTATATTTACTTGCTTCTTTATAGCTTTTATTTCTTTCAGTAATTAGACTGTGGCCATGCTGGGGTACCGCATTAAAGAACTTTGAGTCGAATGCATACCCCAGTATATATACTTTTTTTTAAACCCGGCACTTATTCTATCAGTTTATTTTACTGAATCGCAAGTGAGTGAATATGTGGGTAAATAAAGCACGCGCGCACGCGCGCGCGCACGCACGCACGCACGCACGCACGCACGCACACACAGTCAGCTTCCATACAGTCTCCGTTTACTAAATTCGCTCACAAGGCAATGGCCGGTCCGGCATTATATTCGGGGACATTTGCCCAGCATGGCAGCTGTCCGGTGGCAAATGAAAGGGAAAAGATGCGTGTGTGTATGCATATATACGTGCATACATATGCACATATAAAGAGGCATGAATCAGACTATAGCAGAAGAAAAACGACATGCGATAAATAATGTTTCTGTACCTCAATTTATTCATCTAAAATCCATTCCAGTTCTACCTTTTAAATCTTTGATTCCTTTTTGTTTTACCCCGAAAGAGATCTCAAATTAGATTTCTCTCTTCATTCACGTATTACTGACGATTGTATTTCACAGTAATTTCTTATTCATTTTAGGTTTCAATTATAGACGGGTGAATGTTATATTGTTTTTATTTCCTCAAGAGCATTAATGCAAGGAAGCAAATGGATTCTTAGTCACTGAAGTGAATCTAAGAGGAATCTGCATTTGACTTTCTCCAGTCAGGCACAATGCTATTGAAAGCTTTGAACCTTCAAAGAGGTTTTAGTGAGCGCCATATCGTTTGACTATAAATCTAGATGATGCAAGAGTAGGCGGTCACATGGCTTTCTGTTAACGGCTCGCTAATCAGACAAGTTATATTCAGTCGTAAACTGAAAACCATGCGGCTGCTGGATTTTGCCTCTTGAAGGGGTTGGTGACAGTATAACGAAATCATATCTGCAAAAGCGTACTTTCTGGCTCAGATATTGAATTAAAAGTTAAAATCTGGAATTCAGTGATGTTCATGCTCTGATTCTAAGACCTTCTGCTCAAAAATCAAAACGCATAGCCCGCCCTGGAAATCCGAACCACGATCTGGTATATAACACCCTAACTACTCGCCCAGGCCATTTCAAATTAGGGTTTGAAGGATCAATTTTTATCGAGCCCACAAGAGTTTAAGTAGACATCGATGGGACTAGAATGCAAATGAGGAAACCTAAATAAAAAAGAAAACCTTCCGATTATCAAAATTTGTTTATTTTTCATAGTTATGCAAATAACAGTCATGAATATGAGGATATGAAATTCAAGGTTTTTGAAAATTTAATCGGTGCTTCAGCTAAATACTGAGCTTGTTTAATGGGGCAACCAATAACGTGAAACGAGACTCTCCAAAATGATTAAAAGCAAATGTGCTTTATACTTTAATTTCCTGTAAGAATGGGTTCGGTTTTTTCAGTTTTTTTTTTCTTTTAAGAAATCGGTTTAGTTTTTACGTTTAAAATCGGTTCCTGAACTAATGAGTTCGAGCATGCTGAAATGGTTTTCCAAAAACCAATCTACATTGAGAAAGTAATATCTGTACAACACGTGTATTGGAATAGTTTAAAAATGAACACTGCAACAAAGTTTCGAAATAACTATTCTTTCAAATGTTAAGATAAACATTATTTCATGAAATTTGATTTTAATACAAGTAAAGCGCAAAATATATCTCACATATATAAATATATATCCTGGGAAACGGTCATATTCAGAGAAAATCTTTCAAATGAGTTTTTGTCTTTATGTGTCTGTTGGTGCGGGGGTGCTTTGCAAACTTAAATATTTCCAATATACTTTTTCGATTTTGCATTAATGACCACTCTCTTGGGAGTTAAGACTTTAGTTAAACGCTTCCTTCGTTTTTTGTGAGGAGTTAACAGTAACAACGTTGGTTTTATCGCCTTCCCACTATTAAAAAGCTTACCTTTCAACCTTGCCAGTTTTTTAGTACTCGTCGGGGTGGAAGCGTCGCTATTCGATTTCTTTAGCGACACGGACTTTATTTTGAGTTTCGGTAAGGGTTTTTCCTCAGATTTCGTGGGAGACATTTCGGGTTTCTCAGGAGACTTTTTGAGTTTCTTTGTTGTAACATTTTTCGGTTTACTTTCCTTAGAAGTTACTTCTTTGTTGGGTTTAGTTTTCGCTTTACTCTTTTGCTCCTCTTTAATAACTTTGAACGAACCATTAGCGCCCTTGCCGCTTATTTGTTGGAAATAACCTTCGTTAACACCTCGAACTAAGTTCATCTTTAGACGAGTTTGTACATTTTTATCGTCTGATGATAAATTATACGTCACTTCAATATATTTGCTGATAGCCTGGCGAGATGATCCTTTACGTTCATTTAAAAACAAAATTGCTTCTTTTATCATTTCATTATACGTCGGCCGCTTTACTTTGCGATTTGACTCTTTTGCAAAATTGTTTGTTGGCGGTAATTTCTTGGACATATTGTTGACAGTCACTTGATTGAGATTCCTGTTTACCTAAATGCTTATTTACTAATCGCCCTAGTTGCAAGCTATTTATATGATTTGGGAGAGTTCATCAGAATGGACGGGTGTTTATCTATACAAGAAAGAGATGGCGACAGAAAACTGAAGATTAGAATATTTTAATATACGAAAATACTTGAGCATAAGAATTTATGTCACTCCGTCTCAAGTTCAAATTCCGCCGAATTTTCACTGTTGCGTCTCAGTCTTTTGAAAACCCATATGATAATCTGCTTGTCCGTTCGCCCGTTTAGTCCAGTCAAATTAGCTGATTTTCCCCCAGAACCCACCAGTAATAGCAGCACAAATGAAACCTGTCAGATTTGTTCAGTAGGATACCCTTCATGATATACTAAAAATCCTACAAAATCTTTTGAATGGAACAATATTTTTTTCGGGGTTGAACTTTGGGATTTCAGTATTAGACGACCAAGGTACAGACAGGTAATGCAACACTTCTTATGTTCTAACCTATGTTTTTCTCGTATATCTTACACGTGGAAATGTCTGCCAAGCGATTTAGGGTGGCCCTATACCTTTACCAGGGATAGCCTCACCCCACCTTAACCCTTAACCGGCATTGTATGTGCAATACGATTGGTATAAAAAGTGTGTATGATATGGTATGTCCAAGTATTGGATTCTAAAGTTGAGTTGTTTGTACTGCATGTATGACATCAGTATAGATAGTAATATTCATAACTACATGTAGGTTTTCCCATAACGTCTGTCTTTAGGCCTATATCAATATTCAACCATTTTCTTTTCATGGTCATCATGGCAAACTGCGTATTATGTAACAAGAAAGTGACAGATGGAGCAACAGTCACACTGGATGGTAAAGGTTGTGAAGGTCGACAACATGATTCATGATACTAGGACTCTTGACTAGGCTCTGGGTCATTCCACTGAATGGGTATTATAGCATCTGTAACACCCAAATGTGTTGGCACCTCAGTGGTAAAACGTGTGTCTGTGACTGCAGAAGAGATCGCTGCAGGAGGATACGTCAGCATTAAGAAATTCATATCACTTGGTGATGAACTTGCTAATATCAAGTGTGAAGTTCTACCAGAGAAACCCAAACACAGGAAAAGTCCTAAGGTAGATCTCTTGTGCAAAACGTCCCTGTCTATCCGGTTTCCAAGACCAGCATGGTCGGGTTACATGCAAATAATAAACAACAGAGACCACCCAGGACAGTCATCCACCATGTTCCTTCCCATTGTTGATATGAACCCGAATGACATGATGCGTGACCAACTCAACCTTACACTTCGTTGCAGAGCATGCCAAGTGCTATGGAGTAACACCAGTGCTCATTTTTGATCAGCTTTTTTGATTCAAGGCAACTATAATTGTGGAAAGTGCTGGAGGGGACAGTCATCTACATCCACTTCTTTTAAGACTTGGGGTATTTCACACACTAATGAGCTTTCTAGGTAGCACCGGGCACTTGATGAGAGGAACAGGCCTTCAAGAAATCTTGGAGGTGATCTTCGTTGGGAACACTGTCACCCATATATTAATTGAAAACGCAGCTGCTTGTGCCATTGGTGGTCATCTCCTTGTAGGTTCCATCCTTACACACTTCTCTTGAGCAATCTGTTGTGGAGCAAGTTGTCTTTATGTCTAATGCTAGTGGAATTAGAGGCAATAGGGAACCTCTATGATGGTCTCTTCTCTGGTGAAATCACGATCGATGATGTAGAATCATCTTTGTACCCGCAGGGTCTACAACAAAAGCTACTTGAGACACACAAGGACATGTTCGAATCGATCTACTGTCCTGCACGTCTGTGGCTGCAATACATGGGGATGATAGACATCATGAGATCATTTACACGATCGCTACGAATCGGAGACTGGTCCTCCATGTGGAGACTTTGCAAACCATAATTCCGTACTTAGCTGCCTCAGGCCATAAACTGTACACGAAGTCATTGCACCTCTATCTGCAGAAGATGACAAAACTAGAACACACACACACACACACACACACCAATGTCTACCAGTTGAGGTTCCGCTAACTATGTTGCAGAGGGATGAGTCGGCTTCGAATGGAGTCCCCCAGTCAATGAAGGACAGCAATTAGCTACAGTAATTACTGTCCCTTGTTTGCCAAGTTTGTTTGTCCAGGGACTATATATATAGTCAGGAAGAGTGACCGCTTTTGGTCTGGGTTGTCTCCTGACCTGGTGGTCCAACAGGTACTAATGAGAAGTCTGAAGACGAGTGGAGGACTCAATAGAGGGAGAAGAATGACGGAAACACAAAGACTGGACTGATGTCTTTCAAGGCCTGTCTGTGCAGAAGTAAACATGTCAATGCAACAGCTGACATCCATCACGTACGAGACCAGATATCACTTAAAGACATATCACAAGCACGACAACCAAGGGGCAGTAGTTACTGTAGCTAGTTGCTGTCCTTCATTGACTGGGGGTCTCCATTCGAAACAGAATCATCCCTCTGCAATATAGTCAGCGAAACCTCAACTGGTTCCGAGATTAATGTGGATGATACAAAAAGGATCGGATATGACATTCTTAGTGAAATGGTTGGACGACGTGTCGTCAAGTACAGTTTCCAAAGGAAAGCCCAAACTGTGACTCTTGACTCTAAGTCCCGTCTTTTTCGAAGAGAAGGAAAAGCTCCTGAAAGCTGTAAAGCCATAACTAGTTGATGCCATCTGGTCCGATTTCCCACCGATAATAGATTATCATATGCTTGGTGAACAACAAGAATTAAAATTGTAGTTTCAAATTTTAGCAGAAGGCTCTACATTTTAGGGACAGTGGGCTAATCGATTACATCAACCCAGTACTCAACTGGTACTTATTCCATCGACTCTGAAACAATAAAAGGTAATGTCGACTTCGGTGGAATTTGAACTCGGAACGTAAAAACGGGCAAATGCTGCTAAGCATTTTTCCCACTATACTAACTGGCTGCCTTAGCGAGAATCAAAATAATCCTTTTACTAAAGGCACGAGGCCTGAAATTTTGGAGGAGGGGATGGGTCGATTACATCAACCCCAATGCGTAACTGGTACTTAATTTATCGACCTCGAAAGGATTAACGGTAAAGTTGACCCTGGCGGCATTTGAACGCAGAACGTGAAGACAAACAAAATACTACTAAGCCTTTCACCCGGCTTGCTGACCATTCTGCCGACTCTCCGCCTTAGGGAGAATCAAAATAATGAGCTACATAGTTATTTGTAATACATTCTAGCAAATTCGAATATAAATATTCCAATTTATGTTTTGTTTCGTTCACAAAATAACAGCGAATGTTTGTTCATATCACATTTGATTCATTGACAGAAGTTACCCCAGAATCCCTTGTGCTAACAAATCGTAGAAAATGAAAATTCGTTCTCCTGTGAAGAATCCCAACTGCGATTAGCCTATACACGTTCGAAAATTGCCGGAACGTTTAAAGAAGAGATATGAAAGTTGTTTAATGTTGCTTAATGTCGGTTGTATTGCTCATGTGACAGTCTGATGAAATAAATTAAATGTGATGGTCTGTAGAGCGGATTTGTGTCGTCGTACATTGGTCAAAGTAAATATATTTAATTTCCAACCGCTCAATCCTGTATAGAAAAGGAGTGAATTATAGTTTAAAAGGGAAACATAAACTTGAAGGGCTGAGTTCAATGTCCTGCCACTGCTGTTATAGATTTAGAAGGGGACAGCTCCATTAGAACGACTTGAGAGAGATTCAATGAATGAAGACAAAATATTGAATGCTGCTACATCGATTAAATGGATATTTAAAAAAATTACCATCACCAATATATTCCACGTATTGCATTCCTTTCTTATCCAGACAATAAAAATATCCTGCCTAGATATACATCTAAAAGCAATAAAATCCAGATTTTCTTTCAAAACATCCCCTTGGATACACTATACGAATATAACTGCCTTCCACTGAAAGAAAAATGCAATTTTATTTTACGAAACTACCAACCAATAAATGACTAGATTTCTCCTATTACCACGAACATCAGATGGCTTTTACTCTTATTTTTCTCATTCACAAGCAACTCGATGATTTTTTTTTTCTTTTATTATCCAGAATATTTGCAAAGCTGTCAATAGACGTTTTCTAGCGATTAAAAAGGTTGGATTGATTTATCGTAAAAAGTCCGTGGTCGTTATAGACAATTGCTATTCGACGTTCGTCAATTGTATTCCTGCTGATAGATGATTCTAAATAGATCGATAATAATAACTCGGTATACCTAGCATTGTTGTTTATGATGGCGAAGAGGCGGTATGCAAAGGAAAATTATATATTATACAACTTGCCTTAACATAAATTATTGTTTTACTTAAAAAAATAACGCAAAAATTCTAGTTTGCAAAAATGGGAAAAAGTGTACAACAATTGACTCAAGTTTGGCTGCGTTGGTTAGCAGATCATTTTGCTGCCACATTATTTTGTATTTGATCTTATTGCTTAGTAATTATATACCAACAAGAATCCCAGGTTTACCAGTGCCTTGTAAGAATGATTTGGCAAGCAGTACCAATAAGGTTGATGACTTATTAATAGATATCTGTTCTAGAAAAGTCGAGTAATTGGCGTAAGGCATAGATTAAGTATTATTGTCACTTAGTCCAAGCGACAAAATGAAAAGGCGTCAAGATAACAGGAAATCATAAGTTGTGACGTGCTTATCTAAAGAGGATATGGCATGGCGTAAATGACATTAATTAACTTCAATCTGAAATTCACTGATTAAATAACGGTTTCAAATTTTGGCAAAAGGCCGGCAATTTCGTGCGAGGTGTTTGT
This sequence comes from Octopus bimaculoides, assembly GCF_001194135.2. Taxonomy (NCBI): domain Eukaryota; kingdom Metazoa; phylum Mollusca; class Cephalopoda; order Octopoda; family Octopodidae; genus Octopus; species Octopus bimaculoides. The sequence continues at coordinate 23,325,733 of NC_068990.1, forward strand.
CCATTACATCCACACATATGGTGAATAGGTACTTATTTTAGCGACCCCGAAAGAATGAAAGGCGAAATTCGACCTCCGCTAATTCAGTTGATAGACACGATTTGTCTATAAGAAACACCGAGGTGTTTAAGGCCGTGAGACTTGACACCCATCCTCCCTGTCCATCTAGCTACATGTAGGTACTTCAAAGTGTAACCATTCAATGGTGTTGGCCGCAGAATTACTGTAAAACTGATAAATCGCTCTTTAGCACATACTGCTCACTTTTAATCATCCTGTGTGTTTACGCCATGATAAATACATTTTTACCAAATCTTTCCAGACCTCTACGTCTATTTCAGTTGTTGTTGGCACTCCGTCGCTTACGACGTCGAGGGTTCCAGTTGATTCGATCAACGGAACAGCCTGCTCGTGAAATTAACGTGCAAGTGGCTGAGCACTCCACAGACACGTGTACCCTTAACGTAGTTCTCGGGGATATTCAGCGTGACACAGTGTGACAAAGCAGACCCTTTGAATTACAGGCACAACAGAAACAGGAAGTAAGAGTGAGAGAAAGTTGTGGTGAAAGAGTACAGCAGGGTTCGCCACCATCCCCTGCCGGAGCCTCGTGGAGCTTTTAGGTGTTTTCACTCAATAAACACTCACGACGCCCGGTCTGGGAATCGAAACTGCGATCCTATGACCGCGAGTCCGCTGCCCTAACCACTGGGCCATTGCGCCTCCACATCTATTTCAGTAAATAAAGTACAAATCAAATGGAATTCCAAATATATTAATTAAAAACATTAATTAAATTACACAAATCTATTAACATTGATTTCCATCAATAATGTTTTGCTTCAGTCTAATGATAAATATTCCACTCTGCTTCCAATATTTACTAGCACCGGGTATGTGTAATTTCAGACCAATTTTCCACAATCATTTAAAGCCACTTCACTTCACTTATATCATTATTATTTTTTTCCTTTTAAATGAAACTTGTATGACTCTCTGTTTTCTCCCCCTCCTTTTCAAAAGTGTAATATTATTATTGCTGTTTGTAAGAATTAAATTCTTTGAAGATTTAAAACGCTGTGAAAAACTATATCGTGTCTGTTGTGTATTGATTTTTAATTTAAGTAGAAAGCCTCAATTACAGCGGGATAGGTGTAATAATATTGATTACTAACACAGGCAGTAGACCTCAAATTTGGCGGTGAGGTGGTATTGTCTGTTATACCAACCAAAATAATTGAGGACAATATTTGATTGACTGCTTCTTCATCAACCCCGAAAAAAGGACCAAAAATGAAAATTGTGCTAAAAGAAATCTAATCTAAGAGCTTTGGTTATTTGATCCGACGCTATGCAATTTCTACCGGTTTACCGTCCTAGTTAGAGCTGCGTGTATATTGTAAATATCAGGGATGGTTCAAGCTATGGAGGGGCGAACGGAACATAGTGCTCTATTTAATTCCGTCTTCAGATGATGTCGGTATCGAATTCACAATTCCTTAATAAGGTTTCTATGAAATACGTAACAATAATTTCTCAGATTTACTTTATTTTATCGACTCCCTAAAGGATTAAAAGTTGAATTCAACGGGATTTGCACTCAGTGTGTAAAGAGCCCCAACAAATACCACAAGGTATGTTTATCCAATATGCCAAAGATTCCGCCACTTCGCCTCATTGACATACAATCCCCTAATAATATTGATGTTTACTTAATACTACTACTTGTATATTGAGGTGACAACAGGGATCATAGAACAACATTATGCCACCAATTTGCACACTATTTTGTTCTCAAAGGCGCCGAGCTGGCAGAAACGTTAGCACGCCGGGTGAAATGCTTAGAGGTATTTCGTCTGCTGTTACGTTCTGAGTTCAAATTCCGCCGAGGTCGGCTTTGCCTTTCATCCTTTCGGGGTCGATAAATTAAGTACCAGTTACGCACTGGGGTCGATATAATAGACTTAATCCTTTTGTCTGTCCTTGTTTGTCCCATCTATGTTTAACCCCTTGTGGGTAATAAAGAAATAAGAAACGTTAGCACGCCTGTTGGTGTCGGTTGTCTTTTTTACGAAAGATCAGTGAAAATTGTGAAAATTGTGTTTTATTTTGTATTGCATTATTGAACATTTGTATTGCTGTTTTACGGTTGAACTGTTTTGTGCTATTCTCCTTTTTGCGGGGGCTGTGTAGCTTCAAGGATATCCTATTCGAATTGCATGAGCTCGTCTCCTCAGAAGAGGAACTCTTTAGAACAATTGAAAACGTAGGCAAGATGAATTTTGCAAAGGCAGCTAGAAGCTACCAGAGAAATATTAATTTGATGGAAGTAATGTAAATTTATCCCCGCCCCAAGTCAAAAAGAGAAATTAACAGTATTTCGAACGCTTTCGGCAGAGAGTAAAAAAATAAAAATAATGACTCAAAGTCAAATTCAAAAGACATTAATGCCCATATGGGGCAAAATAATGCACATTAATAGAGGCAGGAAGTACGGCAATGGTTGGAGGGACGGTTCAGGGATGAAGCAACCGCCAGGCTGAACTCTGTAACCTCGCTGAAAACAAGGGATGTAGTGCTCCTACCCACCTACCTGGGAAGACGTACTACCAGGGTGAAGGTGGAAGAACTACTGCCAGAGATAAATGCAGCCTGGTTGGTAGACACGATCATGTTAGGGTTGGAGAAGAAAGTGTGGGTCCTCCAATCCACGTGCACGGCCCATTAAAACTGACAGGGGCAAGGGCTCGAGTTATTCATTCACGCCACTCCTGAAGATATTGAAAAGATCATAGAAACCATCACTATGGAAGATGTAATGCTGAGGGTTAAAGTGGAGGGCAGAATACCTAGGTGCTATCAATGTGGCCAAAAGGGTCACATTAGGGTTGACTGCCCTTTACCACCCGCTGACACCAAAAACAAAAAGGAAACTGCACCCCCGCCTCCACCAGAAACCAATACAGAGACAACATCAAAGGACGACGAAAAATGGGAAAAATAGAAAAGAAAAAGAAAAAAGAAAGACACAAACTGACAGTGATGAGTCCCACCCCACGCCCACCCAGCTTCACACAAGCCCACTTTGAAAG
>NC_068990.1:23329396-23336932 GCF_001194135.2 Octopus bimaculoides
ATAGCGGTATTTCGTTTGTCTTTATGTTCTGAGTTGAAATTCCGCCGAGGTTGACTTTGCCTTTCATCCTCTCGGGGTCGATACGGAAAATTAAGTACCAGTTGTGTACTGAGGTTGATCTAATCGCCTGCCCCCCCCCCACCTCCAAAATTTTCGGGCCTCGTGCCTAGAGTAGAAAAGAATATTTTGTTCTCAGAAGCACTTGGAAACTTCGTACAAACAATAGGATCTATTCTTTTGCACACTTTTTCGTCCACGACATTAAGTTTTCAGATATCCGCCTTCCAATTCCTTAAGTAAAGAAAAAAAACTTGGCTGTCGCAAATAGGAAAGTATCCATATTATTTATCTGGAACCAAGAATCACTTTTTAAAATTTTTGTCACGTATTAGCGTTGATAGTATCAATTTATACCACCACTCAAACTTGCTCTTCTTGAACCGGCCTTATCAGTCCTTAGGTCCCTCAAAAAGTGTACCTAAGCACTTCAGCGAGGTTATTTTCTGATATTAAGTTGTGTCTGTGCAAATTGGAACCAACTCCTTTACAACGGTTCATTAGCAGAAAGGATCCTGGAATTCCTGGTGCTACTGGATCGTGGCAAATGAAAAGTTGTTTTCCTGCGACGAATCTTAATGGCGATTATCCTATGCACGTTCGAATCTGCTGGAACGCTTAAAGAATAAATATGGAAGCTGTTTAATGTTGTTTAATGTTGTTAACTTTATATTGTGAGTCAGTATAGGTTGCATTGATCGTGTGGCAGTCTGGTAAAATAAATGTGATGGTCTGTAGAGTGGCTCTTGTGTTGTACAGCTGCCAGGGTAAATATATATATAACTTCCAACCACAGATTCAATCAGTTGACAAAATATTGAATGCTGCTACATCGATCTAATGTGTATCTTAAAACTTTACCATCAGCGATACGTTCCATACATTGCATTGTTTTCTTATCCAAACAATAAAAATACCCTGTCGATATATACATCTAAAAAGCAATAAAATGTAGGTTGTGTGTCTGATTTGACAAGTGGTACCAATAAGGGGATGAGCCATCAATAGATATTACTTCTCTCGAAAAGTCAAGTAATTCGTGTAAGGTATTGATTAAGTATTTCTACAATAGGCACAGGAAGAAAGGGAATGGTCGATTAAATCGATTCCAGTGCTCGACTGGTTCTTAAGTCATTGACTCTGAATGGATGAAAGTCAAAGTTGACCTCGGCGGAATTTGAATTCCGAACATAGAAACGGACGAAATGACCCTAAGCATTGTGTCCGGCATGCTACCGATTGTTCCAGCTCGCTGCCTTCACTTACATACAATATCTTGACAATTTAGCGATTGCAGGTCTGTCGTGATCCTAGTCTTATACACCGGGGAAACTACCGATAAACCGGCCGCGTGAGTCGTAAAGCTCGAGGAAAATTATAATGCATTCATTTTCTTTATTACACACTAAATATAACGGATCTTTTTTAAAACGGGGGCCACATTTTTCATTAACGAAACACTTTGAAACTTGGAACACTGGTAGAATGTGTCATATAAAACATCTTTTTCTCTTAGTCTTCTTTAAAAAGAAAGAAATCCATCAGTTATTCCATGTTAAAGTTGTCGTATTTCTGTAATTTCAACCAATCACTGACGTCCATTCAGCCGATATACATTAAGTGCCGACTACATAAACAAACGATTCTGAAACAATTAACCCTAACCCTAACCCTAACCCTAGGGTTAGGGTTAGGGTTAAAGCAAATTTAAAATGAAAAAAGCAAATAAAACGAAGGTATGGAGATTAAATACGCTTTACATCGCTTAATCAGCCAAAGGAGTAAATATAAACAACTGAATACTTGTCAGTGATTGGTTGAAATTATCGAAATAAGACAATTTTTTACATGAAATAAATTCGAATACAAAAATATTTTTCTGTTCTATAACACAAAATAGATAAGTATACGAAGTTTGAAAGTCTTTCCGTACCAAAAACACTACGTAAAACATTAATGAAAAATGTGGCCCCCATTTTAAAATAGATCCAAAATAACTTTGCATACATCTACTAAATTCCAACTATAGTGGAAATTAATTTTATCAAAATGTCCATTATATAATAGAGCAGAATAGACAAAATTCTCTCCTTCATTTATTTAATACAAAATGTGATAAATAAAACAGCAACAGTTATTTATTACATGTAACTCAACAATAACGACTTTCTGAACAATGTAATCTTTGCTTTCAACCTTGTTTTCTTTTCTATTTTCAGTGTTGTATTTGAAAGCTTTTTATCTGAACAATTGTTCTCATGTTCAAGGCGCCAACTGAAGTGTTCAAAATTATCTGTTTTCGTCTGGCACCTGCTACACTACGACCGCACTTTATAGTCTACAGATTTTTCAATGGCCAGAGAAACACCGTTTTATAAACATCAATACATCCACGTCAAACAATCACTGTATCATTAAACAATAAAGACATCCCATTCATTTGCCTTTCACATTTATAGAAACCCAATAAAGTTGTGTTGTTATCAAAGACATTTTAGCCTTATTTATGTATTAATTAATTAATTTGCATTTTAAGTTATTCTGTTTTACTATCTTCCAGGGGATTATCACTTCGGCAATTGTTCGGAAGGATTGTTACCATGGCAACGAAGAAAATATGTACTATCATAGCTTTTCTAAGTATTTATTTAAGACATCTGAATAAACTTTTTATCCAAACATTATTGATACCAAACTGAAATCTCTCAAGCGTTTGAAACACTTAACACCAATCACCAATATTGTAGCCGAACATGTAAAAAATATTCTTTCACACAAATTTTCTCAGGCAATGTAATTGTATTATTATCTAGCTGAAGTGGCTCCAGTCTCAAAAATCTTTTCCTACAAACAACATTAGCTAAACGTACTTTTAAACGATCGCCTACTTAAAAGTACTTCTGATATTCTTCTACACGGTAATGCCGGTTTTAATTTCCTAAAACGATGCAGTCAGTATTTTCTCATTAGCAACCGGAGTTCTCAGAAGGACCCAAGTTTATACAACATAACATGTAATAAAGTGACTTTTAGTTGGTTTCTCGTCTATATAGCTTAGCTGACTCTTAATACCTATGGTTTTCCTAACAACTTCCGTCTATTAGCTTTATTTCAGACAACAGATTTGTTTCTTACTGAATTTAGCATCCAATGTGACTCGAAAGACTGTTGAATTTCAAACTCATGGGAACTGAGTTCATACCTTGTTTAAGTCATTAATAGAATTTTTTTAAAAGAAACCCTTAATTTCCACACTATAAATATACATCAAGTTTTCCAGTGTAACACGGGGACTGCTTTAATGTAACCTGGAGACTGCTTTCGTATAACTGGAGAAGTGCTTTAGTGTAAATTGGGGAATTGCTTTTGTGTAACTGGTAGCACGTAAGCAAGAGAGGCGTAGTTCGAGCTCCACAGGCAACTTAACATGATCCGAAGAAGTGGGCTGGCAGAATCGTTAAAAGGTCGGAAAAATACTTCGAAGTATGTGTTCTGGCTCTTTATATTCTGAGTTCAAATCCCACCGAGATCTACATTACCTTTCATCCTTTCGGGGTCCATAAAATAGCAGTCAAATATTGTGGGATCGATTTGCCTTCAATTTCCCCCGAAATTCCTGGCCTTGTGCCAAAATTTGAAAATTGTTTTTTAATTTGTGAGATAGGATCGTTTCTCAGTTTCTCTATAAAATGAGATTACGGACACTTGAATCTGGAACATTCTCTATGAAGTACCGGGACCTATAGAAGGGTTAGGGTTAGATTGCATTTGATCATGAACACATCCACACACTAACACATAACAATACTTTCCCCATCACAAGGATCTTTAGGACCAATGTCACCAGTTTTCCGAAGGGTTCAGTAGCTGATCAGATCAGTTCGTGATTTGTATCGCACCTACAGATTCTAGCACTGTATCGGATGCCAGGTGTACCTAGTGTTGTAACACCAACCGTGGGTCTCTATAACAAGAACAAATACAAAAAACAAAGCGTCAGGTGTTGAAGTGGTCATAGAGCAACGTGAGATGAAGTGTTTTTGCTCAAGAACACAATGAATCAATCGGTTCAGGAATTGAAACCTTGATCTCGTGACCGTAAGTGCAACACCCAAACGACTAGGCCATGTGTCATGTATGTATGTATGTATGTATGTATGTGTGTGTGTGTGTGTGTGTGTATGTAGATGCGAGCTTGTGTGAGTGAGACAAAGCGAGAGAGAGAGAAATTCTGGTGAAAATAAAAGAAAGAAAGAATGAAAAAAAAGGAAGAAAAAAGAAACGAGAAATAAACAGGATCTCACAGCTGAGTAGACAATGATTTATGGTTGACTACGTTTTCTGCCTTGCTAGATAATCAGCACTTTGTTAATTTACTTAAGGACGCTTTAAATGACCATAAAATAAAATGACACTTAAAATAATAAGCCAGAGAGAAAGACAAAATGTAAGAAAGAGAGAAAGACAGGGGGGGGGGAAAGAAAGATTATGTCTGTTTAATGATGCAAATAAATAATAAAAAAAAACAGAAAATCCTCACCGTGATGTCCTTACCAACATAAAAGAGACAGACATTTCCGATAACGAGATTTAAATGATGAATGTTGCCTGTTTTCTGTAATTACCAAGATTGCATGTGAACTAAAGAGCTTGTCGACTTAACAGCTACTGCATCGGCTATAAATAATTATTGAAACACTATCTGTGTTTGTAATAAGACGGTTTATTGAGAGAAACAGAGAAGAGAGAGAGACAGACAGACAGAGTAACCAATACGCGATCGTATTTAGTTCTGTCATTATACATTCTGAGCATCCGGAGTTGACATTGATCCTTTTTTATTCAGTCGTCCAGGATCGATAAAGCAGTACCAGTGATGTGCAGAGATCGATTCAAATGAGGTCTATTTTTCCCGCCTACTGATTCGTTGCTACATAAGAAATCAATGTCTGAGAAGAGGTAAGAATGGAAAAGTACTGGTTTAAATGTTTTCCTGTGTATTTAATTTGGCCTCTCTAAAATTCCGAGTTCAAATATCGACTACAACAATTTGCGATGCTTTGTCTTTTCGCGCGCTATCAGTCGTGAGCAAACTGCGGCCCGTGTAACTTTCTAAAGCGCACGTTTAAGGAAGAATTACCTTCAGTTTCTATTGTTAGCAGTGCGGCTAGCCTGATGATGAATCATGTCTCATGCGGCCCGCTTCTCCAAAGAAGTTGCCCATACCTGCTCTACGTGGTCTCTTCATCTGCTAGAAAGAACTAACACAACACTCTCAATTCAATCTCAACCGCCTGGAAGCAAAAATAAGTTAATAAATTAATTAAGAGGTGTGTGCTGGATAATGTAGTGTGTGTGTGTGAATCCCGTTACTTAGACATAGGATAAAAGATGGGGTCGCAAAGGTTGGAATACCCTTGATCATAAGTCTACTTGATCATGGCTGACCTGCAATTAAATAACAACCACTACTGCAGTTATGATTTTTTTTTTTTTTTTTTAGAGCTCTTTAGAGTCAAAGGCAATGAATTGGCAGAGACGTTGGGGCACGGAACAGAATTTTTCGCAGTATTAGTTCCCACTCTACACTTTGAGTTCAAATCTTGCAGAGGTCAGCTTCGCTTTTCAACCTCTCAGGGTCAATAAAAAGATTAATCCTAAGCTGTAGACTGACAGAACTATAAGAACGCTGGACTGGGTATCTTGCGATATTTGTTCTGTTTCTTAGCATTTTGACTTCAGATCCCGCTATGGGTAGGTGACTTAACTTGTCGCCTGGTTCAAAATCACCAATGGATGTCCCACGTGTAACAACGGTGTTTTGATAGCCTAGCTGTTCCTTGCAGAAACGTTACAAATAATTTGCTTAGATAGGTAGACTCTGGACATTACTACCTCGAGTATGGGTAACGTGTGTTATGAGAACTCATAAGATAGGTTTCCCAAGTCCATGACGTATATGCTGGCACTCCGTCGCTTACGATGATGTGGGATCCAGTTGATCCGATCGACGGAACAGCCTGCTCATGGCATTAACGTGAATTGGCAGATCACTCCACAGAAACACGTACCTTTAACGTAGTTCTCTGGAAGATTCGGCGTGACACAGAATGTGACAAAGATGGTCCTTTGAAATATAGATACTACTCATTTTTGCCCTCTGAGTGGACTGGAGCGACGTGAAATAAAATGTCTTGCTCAAGGACACAATACGCTGAGGGAAATCGAACTCTCGATTTAACGATCGTGAGCCTAAAACGCTCACCACTAAATCACGCGCCCTCAACGTGACGTATATGTAACTGAGATTACAGCATTTCCCCCACGGACGAGACGCCAGTCCGTCGCAGTGTTGGTCATTTCCAGTTGAGTGAACTGGAGCAACAGAAATGAAGTGTTTTGCTCAAGAACACAACACACTTCCCGGTTCGGGATTCGAAAACTTTATCTTGCGATTGGGAGGGACAACACGCTAACAACTAAGCCACGCATGTTCACTTTCTTTCTTAACTACAAGTTATTTTGTTGAAGAAGAAAAATATGATGGTAGTCTCTTGTTCCTTATTTCATAAATATTTCCTATACAAGCAGGTAGTCTCTTGTTCTTGTTGAACGACCTACACAAAGGATTTATTTAGATTGGTCAAATGTATGCACTGTACATTAACTCGCTCCCTCCATCAAATTGACGTTGCCTGAACAGGTGCAGAGAGTATCATGCATCGGGTGTAAAAGTGACCGCATCGTGGCGTAAGATGAAGTGTTTTGCTTGAGAACACAACTCACCAACCGGTCCAGGTATTGAAACCACGACCTTGCGATCGTGAGCGCAACGCCCTATCACCTGGGTTCATCCCATAAATAATGCGGATTTTTCAATTGCATGAACTAAAATTCGGAGGAGGACGGGATAAACCATTTGCATCAACTTTCTATAAAAGCAGGTAGTAATTATAACTTGCTCTTGATCTTAGAGCAAGTTTTGAAGAGTGCAGTTCGATTTTAATAGTTATTTCTCTAAAGCTATAACGAAAATGGCAAAGTTGCATATTCGGCATATTTTGCTTTATGAGTTTAATAAATTAATTTTATCTTAATTTTGGAGAATAAAAGAAGTAAAAAAAAAAACGCAGAGTAATGTTGACATTATTACCCGGAAAGGAAATCGAAAAGAATAGTGCAAGAGGTGTAAAAACAGGTGTAGAAAATGAATCTGAAAACAAAAGTGTGCGGAGAGCAATGGGTGGGGGGAAGCATTCGGAAAAATCACAAGATCCGGTGTTTTTCCTTCATAACGTTTAAGAAAATGGGTTTCTTTTAATGAAATTTTATATAAATACTTTTCAAACGGTATAGATTACGATTATAAAGAAATTTGTGAGGAAAATCTTTTCCGAGAGGGTGGGGCGAGGACTTCGTAAAATTCACAAGATTCACAAGATCCGAGTTTTCCCCTCATAACTTTGAGGAAAATATAAT
>NC_068990.1:23337440-23340320 GCF_001194135.2 Octopus bimaculoides
TTTATTGAGTGAAAACACCTAAAGCTCCACGAGGCTCCGGCAGGGGATGGTGGCGAACCCTGCTGTACTCTTGCACCACAACTTTCTCTCACTCTTTCTTCCTGTTTATGTTGTGCCTGTAATTCAAAGGGTCAGTCTTGTCACACTGTGTCACGCTGAATATCCCCGAGAACTACGTTAAGGGTAGACGTGTCTGTGGAGTGCTCAGCCACTTGCACGTTAATTTCACGAGCAGGCTGTTCCGTTGATCGAATCAACTGGAACCCTCGTCGTCGTAAGCGACGGAGTGCCAACAACAACAATACTTCGTTTCACAAACACTAACGTGGTTTTTGTAAGGGTTTTGTATCATTCTTTCTCTCTTCTGTCCAGACTTCGTTACCACTAATTTTTATAAAGGTGCAATTTTATAAAATTTTAAATAAAGAAACAACCCCCGTTTTCCGGACAAAAGTGTGTGTTGTGGCATATGATGTCACTGTAATTCATTCATTGAAAAAAAAGAAAAACATTTTCCAATAATTCCGGTTTCCCCACACACACACACACATACACTCACATACACATCTTTTTTCGAAGAAAAATAAGGGGTTTGCAGCACATTAGGTATCCGTAATATATGCCGTTTAAAATGTAATTGTAATCCAAACCGTTTGAAAGGTATTTATATAAAATTCCATTTAAAAAAAACCATTTTCCTAAATGTTATGAGGGAAAAACATCGGATCCTGTGACTTTTCCGAAGGCCTCTCCTCACCCCCACCCCCATTGCTCTCCGCACATGTTTTGCTTTCAGATTCGTTTTCTACACCTTTTTTTAACACCCGTTGCACTATTTTTTTTTGTTTCTATTTCGTTTCCGAGTAATAATGTCAACATTAACCAAAACGCATTATTCATGAGATGACCTAATATATTAAACAACCCAGCAAAGTGATTTTAAAAGAGTCACTCCTAGCGTATCGGGAAGTTACAGATGAAAGCGTAAATAAGTTTCAGATTAAAGTTCACTGCTTGACATATTCCTAGTCATGTTTCTTCTAAACTACGGAGTCACAGTTGCACCTAAATGTCAACGAAGAATTCCGATAATTGTTTGAATGTTTTAGCAGTAAATCAAAATTATATCATCACAAGTGAACTTGTTTACATCGTATCTTATAAGATGCTGCAGTTTGCTATATCCATGAGAGAAACGAGTGCTTTTTGTAAGACTAACGCTGAATAACCAAGCGCCAGCCTTGAGGATACCTATGATCAAATGAAACCCAGTCGTGACCGTCCACATCTTTTGTACCTTTTGTATCAATGATTATATTATCTGTGTCGTTGCGTTTTGAAGACAAAATGATGCGACCGGTAAGAGATTTCGCTACCATTCTGGCAGCTTAATTGGTAGTGTATCAATTCCCTTGTTGGTTCTACTGTTCTGAGTGAACATTCTGGTTAATTATGTTTTGATTGTTTAACTACAAATTAGCTCTCATGGATGGTTGGCACTCCGTCGGTTACGACGACGAGGGTTCCAGTTGATCCGATCAACGGAACAGCCTGATCGTGAAATTAACGTGCAAGTGGCTGAGCACTCCACAGACACGTGTACCCTTAGCGTAGTTCTCGGGGGATATTCAGTGTGACACAGAGTGTGACAAGGCTGACCCTTTGAATTACAGGCACAACAGAAACAGGAAGAAAGAGTGAGAGAAAGTTGTGGTGGAAGAGTACAGCGGGGTTCGCCACCATCCCCTGCTGGATCCTCTTGGAGCTTTAGGTGTTTTCGCTCAATAAACACTCACAACGCCCGATCTGGGAATCGAAACCGCGATCCTACGACCGCGAGTCCGCTGCCCTAACCCCTGGGTCATTGCGCCTCCACAACTCTCATGGAATAACACTATGAATAAAATCGTTCCAGTTGTGACCATCTCTTTTTTTATTATATAATCCATCTGGGACAACATAATTTAATGCTGTTTTCCTCTTTTAAGAGAGTAGTGTTTTGTCTGAATGAGCTTTAGATGTTATTTCTTTTGGGCGGAGCGATAATACAGAATCTCACCACTTAAGGTACTGAGTTGAAGATGTTGTTTAGCTCCGGATCAACTCTCACTGAGCAGATCTATAATCAATGATGTTCCAGTTGTGGCCATCCCATGAGGAGAGCTATGGGTTCCATCACTGAAACTGCAGAGAAGACCACTAGGTGAGTTTGGATATAGAGAAGGCAGAGCAGTGGTTTGCTGCTATCAAGATGCATGCTGGGACTTTACCAACCCCAGCTGAGTCAACTGGACTCGAATGGGGAGTTCTGATGTTGAAAGACTCGTAACGCCACAGAAACATCACCAACGATGCATCCTAGAGTACCCGCAAGATGCATCTTTAAAACCTTAAAACAACTGTACCGATTTTATTAAGACGGCTGGGTATGATTTAGATCAGGGATACTCAGCCATATTTTGCTCGTCGACCCCTTTGATTCCTATTTACTCAACTGGACCCTCATAGCAATTCAATGTTTAAAAATTCATATACAGTAATACTTCACTTTACGAGGACCTGCTTTGAGTTTTCGCTTTACAAGCGTCTTTCGGGATTGAATTAACTCGTATATCAGAGCATTACAGTATTTGTATTTTTAAAATATTGTTCAGGATTGTATTACAGAATTGTTAAAATATTTGAGGATTTATTTTAAAACGGGGGCACCAGTTTTCATTTATGTTTTATGTAGTGTTTTTGGTACGGAAAGACTTTCAAACTTCGTATACTTATCTATTTTGTGTTATAGAACAGAAAAATATTTTTGTATTCGAATTTATTTCATGTAAAAAATTGTCTTATTTCGATAATTTCTACTAATCACTGACGTCTATTCGG
>NC_068990.1:23340392-23342334 GCF_001194135.2 Octopus bimaculoides
TGTTAACCGTAACCGTAACCCTAACCCTAAAACTAACCCTAACTCTAGAATCCGAACTCTAAAATTGTTATACACATAGATACGCACATCGTAATTTATTATATAAACAATATATGCGTATAAATTACGATTAAACCGGATGAAATATGTCACAGGGAATAACATTTTTATGACCGCCCAGCAGTAACTCTATTGAGCTGAACAGACGTCAGTGATTGGTTGAAATTACAGAAATACGACAACTTTAGCATGGAATAACTTGCGAATTCCTTTTTTTTTTTTGTTAAGAAGACTAAGAGTAAAAGATGTTTTATATGACACATTCTACCAGTGTCCCAAGTTTCAAGGTGTTTCGTTAGTGTTTCGTTAAGAAAATACTGTCGCCCCAGTTTTAAAATAGATCCATATTTTGTGTGTTGTAGAAACATAAGAAATTTATTGCTCATATCAAAAAAAAAATCTTATATTGACCCTTAAAGGTCATATGAACTCTTGGTTGAGAACCACTGATTCAGAGAAACATGGCTGCCGTTCCTTCATGCCTAGTCACCGTGTAGAAATAACAGTCACACGCTGTCGTCTGTGAAAGGCAAAAGATAGATAAGGAAGGGCACTGAATACACTTTGGCTAAATAACTGATGGTATTGTTGTGACTGGAACCGCCATAACTGATTTGCTCAATCAAGCCTAATCTTAGGTGTACAACAACAACACCAACAACATAGATCTTAAGTATGTCTGGAGCTTGTTCACGGCAGTTAGATGAATGCAATCTTGTAGAATTATCTGCTCTAAACAAGGATGCAATAAAACACTTCGAATGGAAACGAACCCATAAACTATGACATCGCATTTTCAGATCTTATTCATTCAACCATTTCTTTTGATAGCGTTATAGGAACATCCTAAAATCCTGATTTCTCTCGCTCTCTCTCTCTCTCTATTTATCTATCTATCGATCTCTCTTTCTCTTGCTCAATCTCTCTCTCTCTCACTCACTCACTCTCTCTCTCTCTCTCTCTCTCTCATATATATATCTATTTTTGCGTCACTGTTCACCTTTCTCTCTTTCCCTCTCTCTCTCTTTCTGTTTCTCCTCAATGCATTTATTTCCTATCTCTCTTTATCTCTCTCCCTTTCTCTCTCTCTCTCTCTCTCTCTCTCATACACACGCACACACACACACACACACACACACGCACACATGCATGCACATACACATACACTGACTTACTGTCTGTTTATATTCTCTATTCCTCTCTTTCTTCTCCGCACCTTTCTCTCCCTTTCTGTTTTTCTGTCTTTATGCACTTATCTGCATATCACTCTCACACTTTCTCCCTCTCCTCTCTCCCTCTCCTCTCTCCCTCTCCTCTCTCCCTCTCCTCTCTCCCTTTCCTCTCTCCCTCTCCTCTCTCCCTCTCCTCTCTCCCTCTCCTCTCTCCCTCTCTCTCCTCCTTCCACTCTCTATCCCTCCATTTCACCCCCTCTCTCCCCCTCACACTCTAATACATTAACCTTCGCCTCACTGCTTATATTTCTCTCTCTCCTTCTCTTTCTCTCTCTCTCTCTCTCTTTCCCTCTCCCTTTCTCTCTCTTCCTCTCTCTCCTCCCCCTCTCTCTCTGCTCCATGATATTTCTCTCTTTGTCTTTCTTTCTGTCGGTCTACGCTTGACATAGCATAACAACTAAAAATGCATATAACGTCAATCTCCATCTTAAATTCGAACTCTAAATTGGTTAAACCCAGCCTAAAAACCTACATGAACAATTGTGTAACAACCTTCCAGTCACCAACCAACACATTTGTTGTTGTTAGAACTCCGTCGCTTGGTCGGTAGGCAAGCTACTTACCATGAAGCCACTCCAACGCCTGCTGATAATAAACTCTTATTATCTTCAATATCTCCATTTTCTTATTTTTCATATGTATATATATAT
>NC_068990.1:23343984-23344687 GCF_001194135.2 Octopus bimaculoides
ATATATATATATATACAGAAATTGGGTACGGTGGAACACCTGCGTACTGAGCATCCACACACATAAATATATACAGACGCACGCGCAAACTCGTTCCCCCACACATACATACATTCAATTACACACTGACATACACACACATAAACACACCATGAACGTGTGTGACATGACTTCATTTGCTAGTTTCTCTACGTTTCAGCCATCGTCATTGAATTTCATTATATTATACTTTAATCAAGAATTAATTTTATTTTCATTCTTAATGCCTAACATGACAGCAGTGTTGGGTTTATATTTATGAAACGTCTCTTTATACACAGACACAAACACACACACATACAAATGCTTGCGCACACACATACACATACATGTACCTCTACATAAACACATAATTATACATATACATATATATATATATGTGTGTGTGTGTATGTGTGTGTATGTGTGTGTATGTGTGTGTGTGTCTGTATGTTTATGTGCGCGTGTGTGTGTGTATGAGTCTATGTCTCTGGATCTAAATAAATACGTGCATTCAACTACTGGTATTTACAGGTACGTATGTATATATGTATGTATGCATGTATGTGTGTAAGTTCATATGCATATTTGTATATATGTATGCGTGTATGTATGTGTATGTTTATGTGTATATATATGTATATATATTCATATATATATATATATATATATATATATATATATA
>NC_068990.1:23345096-23346198 GCF_001194135.2 Octopus bimaculoides
CACACACATATATATATATATACATATATACGACAGGCTTCTTTCAGTTTCCGTCTACCAAATCCACTCACAAGGCTTTGGTCGGCCCGAGGCTATAGTAGAAGACACTTGCCCAAGATGCCACGCAGTGGGACTGAACCCGGGACCATGTGGTTGGTAAGCAAGCTACTTACCACACAGCCACTCCTACGCCTATTATATATATATATATCAAAACCAGGTGAGCCAGTAAGCTATTTTCATTCAAGATTTATTGAATTCGAATTTACTATCAATAGACGAAAATAATATAATAAAATAACTGACGTTACTCTGGGGAAATAAGTTCGTGAGAAAATTTAATCAAGTGAAAATTGCAAGTCAGGGTTACATTTCTTGCGTTATTTTCTGACAACTCTATATTTTTACATCACGATATATAAGTTATATAAGTGACATCTTATAAAAACGATGATCTTTTACAGCAGAGTTTCAGAAAAATTAATAACGAATGATCGAGAAAGTGGATGATAAAACTGATATGAAATAACTGTTTCTAATTCAGTTTGGAATAGCAGGCTCTGTCTTTAGGAGCCTCAGAAACGCCTGGCAATTTAATCAGATAGAAGCAAGTTAGTTTTCTAAGAAGCAAGATAGTTTCGCATAATTCTTCGGTCATCCCAGTTGCCATTTATGTCAGCGAAGATGACAGCAAGATTTCTTCACAAGCTAGAACAGTATTCAAACAGAAACTCATTAACATTTGTTTGCAAGACAGAATAACCAATGAAGAAGTCTATAAGAGAACCAAGCAGAAACCTCTAAGCATCACAGCGAAAGATCGTCGTCTGAGGTTTCTTGGACAGTCTTTACAATGCCATGAACAAGATACCCAAATCTCTCCCTCGACTGGAACCCAGAAGGAAGTGAAAAAAGGTAACTTGGTGCCCATTAATAATATGGAAGAGTTCTGAAGGACTAGATTCTTCAGAGCTTTTCTAAATGCAGAGGAATTGAGCTTTGAGGATGACAAATATCTTTCAGAAGACTGCAAACGATGGAGATCTTTTGCATGTCCGATATAGAATAAGAGTAACGGACTAATTCAGTTAAGTTAATTTTC
>NC_068990.1:23346321-23351068 GCF_001194135.2 Octopus bimaculoides
GCCCTTGGTATTCCACATAAGATTTGTGGCTAAAGTTTATATGCAATATATCGTTAATTTAATATTCTTTTAATGCAATTCCTAATATTTAATTATAAAAATTTTTTTTTTTTTTTTAATGGTTTTGAGGGTCCAGTCTGTTAAAATAGGGAACAGAGACGTTCGTAGAAACAAATGGTTGAGAACCACTGGCTTAATTGATGCCATCTGCCTGGGAAATTGATGGGTATATTATTTTAGTGTCTCTGGTGTGCTGGTGGAAAAACAGCGTCGGTGAGATTTGAATCTCAGCAAGATAAAAATGTTACTGGGATGTGATTGTGAGAAATAATGGTTTTAAATTTTTCCATAAGGGCAGCCATTTGGGGGGGAGGGGATGAGGCGATTAGATCGACCCCAGCGTTCAACTGGTACTTAGATTATCGATCCCGAATGGATGCTGGTGTGTTTACGTCCCTGTAACCTAGCAGTTCGGCAAAAGAGCCCCATAGAATAAGTACTAGGCTTACAAAGAATAAGTCCTGGGGTCGATTTGCTCGACTAAAGGTGATGCTCCAGCATGACCGCAGTCAAATGACTGAAACAAGTAAAAGAGTAAAAGAGTAAAAAATCTAATTTTTAAGCTGCGAGTGGTAATAGGGGCCCACCAGAACAAAATAGCTATCAAACAGGTTCAGAACCACTGAGCAACACGGGTAAACGTTGCTAGCCAGGCAGAATCGGCGCTCTTGTATAGTATCATGCAGCGGTTGTGAACATATTCTTTTCATATTCTCCTTATTTTCACACTGTCCCGCTAGTTATCTCTCAGTATCTTTCTGAGGAACATTTGATAGAAAACATTTAATTTTCTACTCGTCTTTCCAAATAGTTTATATACCAAATACTGTTGCTTTCTATGAAAATGAAAGTAAAAACATTCATTTTATATGTAAAATATTGTATTTAAGTTAACATTGCTTAAATCTGAAGCAACATAAATAGGTTGTACGGTGCAGAAGAAGAGATTAAGGAGCGGAATAAGTCCTGACAGTTCAGTTCGTTCAGATCATAGTGTTCTCGTTCGTATGCTTTTTTAATCCAAAAATATGTGTATGTTAAGATGAATTATACTTACCCTCACACACACACGCACATACAAACATACACATATATGCATACATACCCACATATAGACATACATACACACGTATATGCATATAGCTGACTTCTACTGTAGCTCCATATTGTACACAGAATTCGGTAGATGGAAAATGTGTAGTGGCCACTTACGCACTTTTGTAC
The DNA here is from genome assembly GCF_001194135.2 of Octopus bimaculoides. Lineage (NCBI taxonomy): Eukaryota > Metazoa > Mollusca > Cephalopoda > Octopoda > Octopodidae > Octopus > Octopus bimaculoides. The sequence continues at coordinate 23,347,606 of NC_068990.1, forward strand.
TTACATGCACACACACGCATACACACGGATGAACACACACACGCATGAATACAAGCCCGTCGCACACAGACACACACAAATTATGCAAGTGCATATATACATACATACACATATGTATATACACATAGAGAGAGACAGAAACATGCATGTATACATACATACATACATACATACATACATACATACATACATACATACATATAAAATACATACATGAGAATATCTACTCTGAACTATTGAGAAATCTACAGTTACTCTATCCAGATTACAAGTTGCAATCATTCGGCCCCGGAATCTGTAACACACTGCCCGAATACCAATCTTCAGAAATTAGGCTTCTCAAAACCAGAAAGCTAATTCGAAGCCCACAGATCCAATCCATCACTGAAACTGTAAAAATCTGTAAAACTTTCCAGAAGTTTATCATTTAAATATATTGTGATACACACCACGAAGAAATGATCAAGATCAATAACAATCTATTAAACAACAACTACCCCAAAAGCATGCTATCCACTCCACTTATGAAGAACATAGAGGATGAAACCAATAAACTATCCACAGTTTGTCTACCCTATGTGAAAGGCCTCTCCGAAAAGATACAAAAGATATGCGGCCCATATGACATAAGGACAGTATTCAAGAGTAATACAACACTTCACAAATATCTCCGAGTAAAACCACCAATAGAAGAGAATATGACCAAAAACTGTGTGTACTCCATCTCATGCAGCTGTGAGCGAAACAAAGGCGAAACATGCCACCCTCTCAAAATAAGGGTAGACGAACATTGCAAAGCTGTGACACGAGGAGATATTGATAAATCGGGTATAGATGGTCATGTATAGAAAAATGGAGACCACCTCACCCTGTGGGATGAAGTTAAAATAATAGACAGAAAACACCACTGGAAAATTCGAAAACTAAAAGAAGCAGCACATATGCTAGGACACAACAGCAACCTCCTAAGCAGACCGAGTGCAGATATGAGTAGCATATGGGAACCAGTATTCAGGAAGGATAGGAAAATATTAGATTTATAAGTCCTAAAATTCACTACAAAATTGCCCACGGGCATATGGCATAGTTTGTTGAGAGTTCGATTCCAAGCAGTGACCTGAATAATAATAATAATAATAATAATAATAATAATAATAATAATAATAATAATAATAATAATAATAATAATAATAATAACAACAACAATAATAACTTCGAAAAATACCTTAGGAATGAGAACCCAGGTTCGAAATTTCACCAAGACACCTGATGAAGGCTGGAGGGTATATCAGCTGAAGCACTGTGTTAACAACAAACAAGATGAGGACAAATATGCGTCAAATGTAAATAATGTAAATAATGTACATAATTCCTCATCTCTTAAATATAGAACTGTACTTTTGTATATCTTCAGAGATATACGGAAGGCATATCCAAGGTGTCAATTTTTGTTGGTTCGTAAGTTTCAAATATAATTTTTTACGGTGTAGGAATGTGGGAAGAGAAAGTAGTAGCTGTACTGAAAGTGGTGAAAGAGAGAGATAGAGAGAAAGAACGTAAATATTATAAAGCGAGTCATATTAAATAGATAAATAAATATGTGTCAGGGAGAGAGTCCAAAATAGCCAGATGTCATCTAACAGTCAGGTGAAGAGATGCAGAAAAAATAGAGATGAAGGAATAAATACTGAGAGAGAAAGAGGTCGTGGGAGATAGTGTCATTAACAAAAGCACAGGAAAGAGAAAATGAGTGCGATAGATCGACAGAGAAAGAGAAAAACAAAAAGAAGTTTTAATAGGATAACGAAATCTGTGTAACAGGAAAGACTTTGAGAAATGAAATAAAGAATTATTTACTGCAGAACTTCGTTGAGAAAAGAAAACGAAGGAAACTGTATTGTCCTTCAGTCAGTAATTAATTCCGTCTTTAATGTTTAATATTTAATCATTAAGTCACAGATTACGTCATACTGATGATTTCTAAAAAGAATAAAAGGATGCGATATATGATTACCAATGACTTGAAATTTCTTCATAATACGAGCAAAATAATAATAATAAAAGAAATAAAATTTACTTTCAAATTCTGCCTTATATCATAATGTGAAAGAAGTTTTCTTCTCAAGAACACAAGGCACAATCTGATCTGGGAATTGAAACCGCGATCTTACAATCGTGAGTACAACGCCCTAATCAATAGGCTACGCACCTTTACATTAATTGACTCTTATAAAATATACCAATTAGTCTTCTTGTTTAACATTGGTTCAATCCTAATTTACAAGACAAATGATTTTAGACGTTCTAACCAAGACGATCTCGTAATGTTTCAAGCATAGTGCATTTCACACTACCTTAACCAACATATAGCCCCGTCTGGGAATAGAAACCATGGTCTAGTGGTCGGGACTGCAACGCCCTAGCCACTAGAACATGCGTCTTCATAAAAGCATGGCAATAAAGAAATGAAAAGCCGATTTTTCAAATACCACAAATCATTGCAACGAAGTTTTCATGGATAGAAAAGAAAAAACAACTTCTTTAATTTTCGAATAGAGAAAAAATACGATTATCAAAATCAAACTAAATGCTTGACGTGATCTGAAGAGGAAAATAAGAAGTCCTGCAAAACGATAACAATGGCACAAGAAGAAGTAGAAGACGGAAAGTAAGGTGAATAAAAATAAAAGCAAGAAGACAAAATTAACACAGGAATTAATGAAAGAAGATTGAAACAGGAAGATTAAGAATTGCTTGAGGGAGACAGAAATAAACCGCGTTATTTTTGACAAGTACTAAGCTTTCTGGTTAGTACTTGTCAAACATATACACAAACACGCGCGCATAAACAGAAATAAACGCATACACACATATATAAATTTGTAGCGTAATATATAGATTCATAGAATCAAATGGCTATCAGGGAAAGCTTCCCTAGCGGACCCGGCTAGCATACCACAGAATAATCGATTTTTAAATATATAACTGTATTGTATAATGCGTAGCATGCATATTAGTGGAGATATAATTTATTATACGCTGAAATTATTATTACATGATTAAGGTTGCGAAACGGCCGTAACCTTAAGGAAGGCAAGTGGCTAAATAAATATATTCACCCTTCATACCTCCGAACTTTTTATGTTTGTGCATGTGTGTGTGTGTATGCGTGTGTGTGTATAAACATACATGTACTTTATACACACACACAAACACGCACACAAACACACACTCTCTCTCTCTCTCTCACAGACACACACATATATATACTTGCTTATATGTAATATACATATATTCATATATATCTGTGTGCTAAGCTGATAAACACATGTACATACACAGACAGACATAGATATATTGAGACATACATTTATACACACGCACATATCGATAAATACACATGTATATACATATTTACATATAATATATATATATATATATATATATATATATATATATATAT
>NC_068990.1:23351086-23352079 GCF_001194135.2 Octopus bimaculoides
TGTGTGTGTGTGTGTGTGTGTGTGTGTGTGTGTGTGTGTGTGTGTGTGTATGCACACACATATATACATACATGCAAGCAAAGATACATACAGAAGATAGACAGGCATGTATGTGTGTGTCTGTGTCTGTGTTTGTTTGTTTGTGGGGCGGGGGGTGGGGGTGTAATTATGTATAATTAATATCAGATGATTTCTAAGCTCTTCTACTGAAACTCTCAAACTGCCAAATCTTTCTAATGAAACTCCATTCATCATACTTGGGGAATTGCTTTGATACAAAACACAAACTATTGACAGAACCTACCTGACTGGCTAATCATCAAATTACGTCAAATATGTTAATGTCAGCCTAAATGATTGATCATTAATTAATCGGATTATTGCATACCATTGACCCATTGAAGAATTGCTCTGAGAAACGTAAAGTAATTATTTGCGGCATTAGATATCGGCTGAAGTTTCCCATTGGTCTTTATTCATTGCCTATCTTCCAACTTTTATCTTTTACCTGTTTCAGTCATTGGACTGTAGCCATAGCAGGGCACCACTCTAGTAATTATATGTTCTTAAAAGTCTGGTGCTTATTCTATAGGTCTTTTTTGCCTTTGCCAAAGTGCTAAGTTATGACAATGTAAACAAATCAACACTGGTCGTCAAGCGGTTGGTGGGGCAGACACATGCACAAAGATACACTCACACACACACACACACACACACACACATGTATATGTGGAGGCGGGTGGCTTAGTGGTTACGGTGTTGAACTCATGATCGTAAGATTGTGGTTTCGATTCCGGGATCATGCGACGCGTTGTGTTCTTAAGCAAAACACTTCATTTGATGTTGCTCCAGTCTACTCAGCTGGCAAAAATGAATAATCCTGCGATGGACTGGCGTCCCATCCACGTTGGGAATATATACGCCATTGAAACCGCGAAATCGGCCCTCATGAGCCTGGTATGCATGGCTGGAGAAAGAAACAGTTATATATAT
>NC_068990.1:23352584-23356961 GCF_001194135.2 Octopus bimaculoides
ACACCGCACGCATAAATATACGATAGGATTCCTTCCGTTTCCTGCAACCAAAATCTCGTAAGGCTTTAGTCGGTTTTTGTTATTATAGTAGGAGGTACTTACCCAAAGTGCTCCACAATAGGAACAAACTCGAAACCATATAATAATATAAGCTCAGCCAGGGCTTTCCTTTTATACATTGCAAACAACTTGCATATGCAAGTGCTACCAGTTGAAACTCCACATACCGGAAGTCAGCAAGTATATGGGGTCGTTACTGCGCACCAGCCCCCACTCCTCACTGATATGAGGCCCCGCTTGCTAGATCAACTAGTTATCAAATAAAGCTCAGTATTCTTCTAGCCTTCGCTCATCGTCTCTTTTTAACCAAATCCAGTGGCTAGCCTTCTCCACTGTAGTTTAGATATCGGTCATGGTGGCATTTACTTTACGATGAATTAGGCCTAACGATAACCACGGTCGCCTGACACTGTGTCCAACAAATACTCTACTGAGGTCGATCCAATCGACTGCCCCCACCAAAAAAAAAAAAAAAATTGGGGCTTTGTTCCTAGAGTAGAAAAGAAAATATTTTGGCAAATTAAATTTAAATGTTGAAGTAAACCTAACGGTTTTTGTGTGTCCTTAAATGGCTTATAAACATCTTCCACGTTGCAATTGTTGTTGTATATATATATATATATATATATATATATATATATATTGCATTATATAAACAAGTAATTGAAAGCTGAAGACAGGAATATATTTTTAATATTTTTACACGATTTGTTTATTCATTATCTACAAAAATAATATTTTATCGATGGAATTGAAAATGTTTAAAACTGCTTCAAGGCCAGAAACCAGACTATGAGCGTTTATTTTTGTATTTATTTATTTATCTATTTATCTATGTGTGTGTTCGTGAGTGTGGTGGTGTGTGTATGGTGTGGTGTGCGTGGTGTGTGTGTGGGGTGGGGGTGCACGTGTGCGTATTTATTACTAAATTATGAAATATTAGATTTAAATATCGAAGACGTAAAAATTTTTTTAAATACATGAAATTTAATTTAGATAAGCTATTAATATTTTTTATTATGGGAAAGCATTTTGTTTTTCTGAAACTATTTATTTCTATAAAAAAGATGTCAGTACATTATTTTTATTTTCAAAGATCAGATTCGCTTTTTATCCTGTGTTGAAAATTGTACTGGCTGTATATACTACATTTTTAAAACAAACGTACATGCGTGCGAATCTTGTGGCCAAGCATGCAACCATTGAGTTTCTAGAAAACCACAGGCCCATTGTTTGCCGAAACATTATGTACAAACTATACATAAGATGCCTCAACCAATTCTTCCAGGATCATTGAGGTTCAACAACTTAGTGACTGATGAGCAGGCGGTTGAAAAGAAGGGAGTGTGGAGTATGCCAAACAATTTTCGATAAACAAAGCTGTACTTTCTGTGGTATAAAATGCTTTGCTAAGATATTGTTGGAATATAGCAAGGCATTTGACTCTATTCCTCATTCATGGCTGCTGTAGTGTCTTCATTTGACGAAAATTTCAGCTATCTTATTTGTTGCCTTTGAGAGGCTCACAAAAGCATGAGCAACAATTCTTAAACTTAGAACTGGGAGGGGGAACAATCGTTTCCAATGTCATAAATATCTCAAAGTGAATATTCCAAGGAGATAGTCTTTCTGTAATTCTGTTCATTTTGGCGTTAAGTCATTGCTGTTACAAAATCAAAGTCTGCAACTTCTAGAGATATTAACGTACCCCATATTTTTATGTGGGTGACCTCGAGATTTATGCTAGAAATGTTAACGATGCCAAAAATGTAATTGGAATTAGTAACAACATGGTTGATATAGGAATGGAATTTGGTCAAAAATATGCTCATATTTGATTGCTGAACTGGGAAAATTAGTTCTTCGGACACAAAACCTGTGCATCAATGGCCTCACTATGTCTTCTGTCCCGCAAAGAATGCTACAAGTACCAAGGCATAAATGAAATTATATCACACGAAGGTATTGTGAAAAAGATAGAGTCATCCAAGAATCCAAGATAGAGTCATCCAAGAATATTATACCAAATATGGCAGTCGGAACTCTCCTCTTACATGACTACATCACACAAGGCATTTGCAGTACCAGTGCTTATTTCACCATATGGGATACTTGACTGGTTTATAGAAGAAACTCATTCCATAGATATTAAAACCCGCAAGATTCAGACATCAACTGGAAATCTCCACGGAAATAATGATATCGACAGGCTCTCCTTAAGAAGAGATAAAGGAGATAGGGGTTTGAGATTAGTGCAGGCAGCCTTGCTAAACAACAGCAGCAAAAATCAACGCATTAATGCTAAAAAGTGAAGAAAACAATATCCTATGTATTGGAAGTGAGCTCCTCAGGAAACATTCTCTTCCTGGTGTCTTCCCATACCACCTCAAAACAGCCGGACTAATACACCCCAAAGAATACCCGTTCCGCATACCAAAAACAGACCACGCATGGGGATGCTTCCTGAAGACTTGATGAAGACGGTGACATTGACATGAAGTGAAGCTTTTCTTGGACCCTGACCGCTATATCACATCACAAATCGTAGGCAATGCATTTGCAATCCAAGAACAGGAGATTCCTACTAAACACCTAATAGACAATAGAGAATAGCGGATTGCTACTAAATACCTCATAATTAAGAGACAATGAAGCCCTTGGAGTTCCAAGATGCAACCGAAAATATAGATCGCCATATTTCTTTGAAAGACATCACACATGTGGTTAGCAGCTGCCCAATAATGTCATCAAGGTACTATCTCCCTATACGACACGACGTTGTCGCAAAAACAAATTACAATATCATGTGGAAAAAAAACTGTCCTGAAATAAGTATAGAGAATCCTTCTGTCGTTGAATACGTACACGAACATCAACACAAGGAATACCGGTGGAATTTTTCCATCAAAATCTCTGTCAAATGTAAGCATATCATGCCTGATATTGTTGTTTCAAACCAGCAAGTAAAAAGCATATACCGCCATAAAGGTCAACTGTCCTGCTGATGTGAATATTTCTTTGAAAATCGAAGAAAAAGGAGGTAACTACGGACAACGGCTTCGAAACGTTCGCTTCTATATCCGGATTGAAAGGTTACTTTACAGCCAACAATAATTGGAGCACTTAGTTTTGTAAGTAAATGCTTAACTGTCAGACTGGATAAGCTGGGATTTTCACAAAAAGAAATCAACCAACTGACTCGCACATTACAATTACAATTTGTAAGTAGAACAGTAAAATTATGCAAAACTTTTCTCCGGTTTAAAACGTGACATTGCTTTCGTTATCCACGTTCCAAAGATAGAGCTTCATATCTTTGTTAGAAACCAACTCCTACTTCAAAGGAAAAAGTTAAATAATTAAAAACAGTAAAGAACATACATACATACATGCACGCGCACACACACACACACACACATGCATACATATATACTTACTAAATTTCAGGAATTCTTTACATAGTTTTACAATTTCATTAATATCATGCTATAGTAATTCTCTAATTAGCCGTCTCTTGTCTGCTTTTACGAAGCCAGGTTTCTAAAGATTAATACTGAACCAGTCAGTTACATAACAAACTTTACCCATAATCACATTTATAAATCTAAAATCATAATTCATGTCATATCTGGAGACTTCTGCTGAGTTCAGCATTGGTATTTTCTTTCTCATTTATCTTTAATATCCACAGGACAACTTATATTTATTACAGCACACACTTCCTTTCCTTAGTCTTAGGTCACAATGTCAGATAAGTTAGGCTTTCATTTCATATAAGTTTGACAGAAACATTGCATAAGTATTGATTCATATAATGGCTGATATTACTTGGTACATCACTGTAATTTCTCGTATTTTGACCTTACTTTCTACGAATTACAAATCATAAGGTTTTAACAAATGCACTAAACCGTATAAATGGATAGTATGTAGTATCAATGCGTGCGTGGATAGTATATATAAGTATCTATTGATATATATACGTATGTATGTATGTATGTATGTATGTATGTATGTATGTATGTATGTATGTATGTATGTATGTTTGTATATATAGAGGCATGTGTGGATGGATGGATGTTTGCGTGTATGTATGCGTATATGTAGTTCTACAGCTATATATTTATGCTTGAATATATGCATGTATGCACGCATTTATGTATATATGTATCCCTGCGTGTATGAATGAATGTATATATGTGTCAATGCATATATGTCTGTATGTACGGACATATGCATGTATATATGGGCTTACGAAGAAATATACATATATATATATAACCTCAACCTCCACAATGACTCATTACATAACCTCCA
>NC_068990.1:23359270-23360253 GCF_001194135.2 Octopus bimaculoides
TATATATATATATAATTTCATAATCTTTCTATTGAATTTCCAGCTATATATTCATTAATAAATATCGTGAGAGAACTAGAAAGTAAAAAAAAAAAAAACGTTGTGATGCAATGATAGAGATGTTTTAGCTGATTTTGATGAATTCGAGGAATGGAAAAAAAAAAAAACGAGACAAAACGAAATAATGCATTCATTGTCTTGTCAACAAACTACTATTGTCAATTGCTGGGCGATGTTGAAGTTGTTCTATTGGAAATGAAAAATTGATTTCATATCAGAGTTGATTTGTTCTGACAGGCTTGAGGTTGTGATATCTAATGGCGAATTTTATGTAGATACTCACAATCAAAACAAAACAAACAAACAAACAAACAAAAACATACGCGCTCAAACAACAGATATACACACAATTACACACAGACGTACATATGCGAATAACGCATATATGTATGTATGTATTCGTATGCATACACACACACATGCACACATACACATACATAATACACACCAGGAGTGGTTATGCGGTAAGTAGCTTGCTTAGCAACCACATAGCTCCGGGTTCAGTCCCACTGTGTGGCACCTTGGACAATAACCTCGGGCCGAATATAACCTCGGGCCAACTAAAGCCTTGTGCGTGAAACTTACAGAAACCCGTCGTACATATACATATATTTATGTGTTTGTCTGTCTGTGTTTGCCCCACCACCACCACCATTGCTTGGAAACCGATGTTGGTGTGTTTATGTCCCCGTAACTTAGCAGACCGATAGTATAAGTACTACGCTTAAAAGAATAAGTCCTGGAGTCGATTTGTACGAGTAAAGATGATGCTCCAATATGGCTGCAGTCAAATGACTGAAACAAATAAAAGAATATATTCGTATACATTTACATATTTCCATCCATATATACATATACGAACGCACATAGGCACATTCATATATATATATATATATATATATATATATATATATATATATATA
>NC_068990.1:23363261-23364560 GCF_001194135.2 Octopus bimaculoides
TATATATATATATATGTATGTATATATATACACGGAACGTAGCAAACATCATTGCAATTGTACTTAATCTGTTGCCGGGCCTTTTGAATTCCAACTACTTAACTCATTCTATAAAATACAAATGTTATATACAAGCTCTCAAATGCATAAACGCTTATCCCTTTAAAATGCTGCATGATCGACATACGTATACTCTCTTATACTCTCTACATGTTAGAATACATGTCTTAAAAAAACCAAATATGGAATCTAAAAATGGAATATTTTGAAGCATTAATTTTAGGTATCCATAAAATCTTTAAAACCTACCAACATTTTTATTCTATAGTCTCTCATTATCAGAAATTTGATCACTGATTGTTGCTTTCATCATTTTGAATTATTTCTGAATATCTACACTCATTAATTTCTACATCTTTTCATTTATTACTCTTCCTCTTGATTAAGATTTGTTCTCAATAATATAGTCTTAGTCTCCTTACTTAATAATTTAGTCTTCTTTTGTCATATTAACTATTTCTATTTGTGTAGATCACGAATTACTATCATCTGATTCCTCTTTGTAGCCACAGATCTCTTACAGGCTTTTATCCTTCTATATTACGTCTACGCTATTTCATATCATTGAAGTGAACTGCTAATGATACTTAAATCGACTGATCTTCAAATACATGGTGTTTATACCAAGTACTTCAAAACCTAACACTCTATTACCTGCAAGCATGCTTCCAACTCCTGTCATTTTAACACTAGTTACCTCATTAACTTGAAGCTTTTCAATACTCTTTACTTTCTTTATATAATCTAATTCTTAATTTTAGATTTATATCTTCAAATTGGAAGGCAGTGCAGTTAGTATAAGAATTTATCTCAATTTATTTTTACACTTCTTTAAACTTTCTATTAATTTTTTTTTCATGAACTGTATATAGTTTTTTCATTGTTATTTCCAGCGATATTTACGTACTTTCGTTCTTAACACTTTTTTTTTTTACACACTATTATTTAACCTCTTGCGTTTTCTTTCTTTTTAGAACCTGTGTTGGATTGTTATCTTTTTTCACCCCAACAAGTACAATATTCAACTTTCGTTGCACTTTAATACGGAAGACTTTCAACTTAATACACCTCCACTTTTCTTTTTATTTTATATTCTTCACACTACTAATAATATATTTTTAACCCGCTTTCATCTTTTTTCTTTATTACTTCGCGCGTACTATCTTACATATTTATTCGAGAATTATCCTTAAGGGACTTAAACTGTTACATCTCGTTTCAACAAATATATATATATAT
>NC_068990.1:23364623-23365436 GCF_001194135.2 Octopus bimaculoides
TTACAGACACGTTTGTGTGTACGTGTTTGTGGAAGAGTATCCGTATACATACATACATACATACATATATATATATATATATATATATATATATATACGTACGTACGTATGTATCTATGTATGTTTATATGTGTATGCATATGTTCATACACATCTGTTTATATTTTGTACGTATATATTCATATATGCATGTGTGTAAGCATTTATATTTGTACTTACATATATTTATACGTGTGTGTGTGTGTGTGTGTGTGTGTGTGTGTGTACATGAATATAATAACGAACAAGTAGTGGAAATGATGGTCTCTGAATACGGAAAGTGGTATATTAGCTCTTATTATAAGCTGAAAGTTTCACAAATGACTTCATGAAGTTTGTAATTACTATTCTTTAGAAGAATGTGAACTATGAAGAAGAGTTGGAAGATATTCACAAACATAAAAACGGTAAACAATAATCAGACCAATTATTGAATATCGATCGCATGAAGCTTCACTACAACAAACTTGATGACTATTTAGTTTGACCACAACGAAAGATATAAAAACAATCACAGTGATTAGTGCACGGGTAACGAGCCTGTTTTGCAACCATGTGTTATTAGGATCCGTCCCATTGTGCAGCATCTGGGGGAAATGTCTTCTATTATAGCTTCGATCCCGACCAATTCTTTGAGTGTGAGTTTGGCAGGCGGAAACTGATCAGAAATCCATATATATGTGTGCGTGTGTGTGTATGCGTGTGTGTGTGTGTGTGTGTGTGTGTGTGTGTATTATGTATATATGGATGTACGTATATATATGTATGTGTATA
>NC_068990.1:23365973-23366940 GCF_001194135.2 Octopus bimaculoides
ATATATATATATATATAGTTGAAATTTACAGAAAAGCAAAAGGTGATGACAGGTGTATAAACAACAAGCAGGTGTATTAGTATGACGCTCGAGAAGGTGAGAAAGTCTTTTACGTTTCAAGCCTTCGCTCTTCAACAGACTAGAACACGAGGAAATAAACAAAACGAGAATAAGAAAAACTTGTGGATTTAGCGGTGAATCATGGCGACTGGTTGGATAAAGGTAGTTAGATAGGAGAGCTGGAAAAAAGGGAGCATAATAAAGTACTGGTGATCCCAAAACGAAGGTGCGCGTGCGTGTATGAATCTGAGAGTGTGTTAATGTGTGCGTGTGAATAGGGGCTGGTGACTTTGACGTGTGGATGTGTGCGTGTGTGTGTGTGTGTGTGTGTGTGCGTGTCTAATGTGTGGGTATGTGGATGATGGTGTGGGTTTTGTGAAGTGGTCAGTGCTAGTGTGTGTGGAGGATAAAGAAGGTGGAGGTGTTGAGCCCATGTGGAGCAATGGAGCGAAGACAGAAGATTAAATCCTGTTCACGGTGAAGGCGGGAGTCGGGATGGCCTCTGTACAAAGACAATCAGAACACAGATAGGTGTTGCAGTGAATGACCGGTAGAGCAGAAATAGTGCAAGATCGGGAGCCGTTGCCGAGTCTGATGTCTCAGAGGTGCTCCGCAAACCACTCAGGCAGCGGGGTCCCGCTAGACCGATGTACAGACAAGGACAGAAAGAGAAGGAGATGCAGTAAATGACGTTGCTAGACGTGCAGGTAAAAGAGTCAGTGATATATGATAGGGACGATGATGGGTACCTGTGAGGATGGTGGTGGAGATGTAGGAGCATACAATATCTAAAGAGTTTGACACGCCTTATGCACGCACAAGACTTGAAACGATGTAGAGCTGGGTCAAACTGTTTCACACACACACACACACACACACACACACACACACACACACACACACACAC
>NC_068990.1:23367119-23369923 GCF_001194135.2 Octopus bimaculoides
ATATATATATTGTTATATTTCGGGATGGTCATTATTTTCTTGCCAAATAAATATTTTATGTCCATTCTTTGGGCAGCTTTCGTCACACATCCTGTGACCGCCTCAGCGACTCTCCCTCCCACGTGTCTCCTACTGTCCTCTTTATTCCATTCTGTCTTTCTATAGAAAGCTATATATTAATGTATTTGTTTTCCAAGATACCTGATGTGAAATCCTGCGTTGAAACAGATATTTATATAATTTGCGATGGTCATTTTCTTTGCCAAGTAAACACACGCAATATTTTATTATTGGACTGGCGACACGCGGATAGAGAGTCACTGGAGAGGTCACAAGCTGCGTGATAAAATATTTCCAGACATTAGACATAAAATAAGAACAGTAATAAAGTAAATCTGAAGTGAAGAACGTATATATTGTGCGTGTGTTTAATTGGCAGAAAAAATATGACCAAGCCGAAATATAAACGCACCTCAAACACCGAAACCCATTTATGGTTAGAGGTTTGCAATTCTTTTTTTCTTTTCACGTCTTCCTTACAAATGAACATTAACTCCATATTTAGAAATATATCATTTACTTAAAAGGAAAAAATATCTACTTCACTTCAAAGTATTGCTTTAATACATCGTTTTGATTCTTAAAACTACTTTTCGCCAATATTTGCCAAATATTTTTTTTTTTTACTTGAGTTTGTCATACTTATGAAAATGGATTTAAGGCAAAAATATCTTTGCAACAAAAGGCTTCTTGACGTGACGTCACGTGTATTCACATTACAAATGAAATGCTCAGATAAGGATTTTCTTTTTTTTTTTTTTTGCAAGTTCAGGAGGAGAATAATTTATAAACATTTCTGTGAAACTGTTTACGTCTCGTGTGAAGAATATTTATCCATCTATCATTCTATCTATCAATCTTTCTATGTACGTATGCATGGATGGATGGATGGATGGGTGGATGGATCTCTCTATGTTATATATATACGCACACACACACATATACATATATTAATGTACATCTCTCTCTCTTTCTCTCTCTCACTCACTATATAAACATATATGTATACATAGATACATACACACACACATATATATATATATATATATATATATATATATATATATATATATATATCTTTCATGTTTTACTTGTTTCAATCATTAAATTGAGACCATGCTGGGGCACCAGCTATATATACGAGCATACGCACACACATATATATACAAGCATATGCACACACACACACACACACGCACACAATATTTATACATATATGTATATATACGTGTGTGCGCGTGTGAATATGTGTGTGTGTATTTGTATTGCGTTTACACGCACCACCACCACTTGACAACCAGTGTTGGTTTGTTTACAACCTCATACCCGAACGGTTCGACAAAAAACAAACTTGTAGAATAATTATCAGGCTTAACAAGCAAAACATTAGTTCTGAGGCCGATTTGTTCGACTAAACCATTGATAGCGGTGCTCCATCATAGCCGCAGTCCAATCACTGAAACGAAGAAAATGATTTACGTTAAACATTCACATGTCAACAGCTGAGATACTTACTTAATTAAATTATATCTTCTGTCTGTTTTTACTTTAATATGAAATATTTATCAACGCAGCAGTAACATTTTATTCAATATTGTTTTAGTTTTATTAAATGTCTTGTTTGAAATTGTACTAAACTTTGGCTTACTGTAGTTGTATGAGAAATGTGTGTTATAGATAACTAGGTTATATTGAAAACGAAGAGAAGATGACAACAGAAATTAAGTGAAATATCGATTTGTACAATGGAATCGAAGTAGTAGCTTAAAACGATAGTTTTGTGTGTGTGTGTGTGTGTGTGTGTGTGTGTGTGTGTGTGTGTGAGTATGATACTGGCGAAAGACAATGTTGTAGATACTAAGAATCATAAACACAAACACACACACGCGCACACACGCACATACACACACACACATATGTGTCTTTGTTTCATTCATTAGGCTGCGGTCATACTGGGGCAATACCTTGAAGAATTTTATTCGAACGAATCTATCCCAGTACTTATATTCTTCTATCGGACGCTTTTCCAAACTGCTAAGTTATGGAAACGTAAACACACCAACACCGATTGTCCAACAGTGATGGGGGACAAACAGGGACTCAAAGTCACACACACACACAAACACACACACACACAAACACACACACAAACAAACAAACAAACAAACAAACAAACAAGCACACATATATATATATATATGTCGGGCTTCTTTCAGTTTCCGTCTATCAAATCAACTTAGAGTCTTTGGTCACCCGAGGCTATGATAGAAGACGTCCCAGATGCTACACTGTGGCATTGAACCCGTAAATATGTGGTTGGGAAGCAAACTTCTTATGTCATTTTCAACCGTGGGCTCCAACTAGATAAAGCTATAATAGCGTATAATAGCCATTTAATATTAGGTAAAAATACCTTGGATGAAACAAGTCAAATGAAACAAGTCAAATGATCAGATTCAAATTTTGCATTCACTTTATTACTTATACCATATTTTTATCAATCACGACCTCAACAAATCAATGCATTTATCTATAAATTTACGACTTCAATATGAGTCGTTGCTCCTTTCTATGTTATGCTGATTTGTAATATTCTTCGCAAGGTCTACCTCACTTCCATTCCGGGAATGTTTTCAGGAATTCTTACCGTTCTACTCACGTTTAATGTGTACTCTATGTGCGTGTATGTATGTGTACGAATTTGCATGAACATGTATGCATATATATATATATATATATATATA
>NC_068990.1:23373148-23374333 GCF_001194135.2 Octopus bimaculoides
ACGGTTAGGGGATTGGTGTGGGGCAGGAGAGATTGGTGGTGCGGTCGATTCGACGAGCGCGGGCGAGGGCGGATTGGACAAGGTGGGAGGGGTATCCTCGATGCATGAACAGACGAGCAAGATACTGGGACTGGGTCTCGAAATCCTGGTCCAGGCTGCACAAACGTCGGAGGCAGAGGAACTGGGAGTAGGGGATGGCCCGTTTGGTGTGGAATGGATGGGAGGAGGAAACATATATATATACACATATATGTGTGTATGTGTGTGAATGTATTTGCTGTTATAAGTTTTAGCCATTGTACTGAGCCCATGATAGGATGCCGCCTTCATATACAATTTACATACACATGCATACATATGTGTGTATGCGTGCGTGTGCGTGCGCGTGTGCGTGCGCGTGTACCTGTGGATATATTGGTGTGTACGAGTACGTGTAGTGTTTGAGAATGTATTACAGTATATACTGACGCTCACAGACATACTCACATGCACAGACACATACGCACACGCCCACACACCTGCAAACTGAGTCTCGTGTGGTTTTTTCTATGCATATATTCGTGTAATTATGCATATCTGTAAATGTTTAGAACAGATATGCGTATATGTTTCTGTGACTATATTCATATGTATGTATTTGATAAATCTCTTCCTGCATGTTTGAGATATTCTATCTTAATTTGCTGACTTAGGCAAAATATCTATATATTTCCATTTCATTATCGCCGCAGGGAACAAACGGGTTTATTATCTAAACAATCCTAATTAGATAGACGTATATTTTGAGAGTTCTTTCTGGCGAAAAGCTTTCCAAATTACAATTGACAATGTTCGATATGAAGACAGCGGGGTAACAAAATGAGAAAATAATTAAGTTTTGTGAAGAAGACACAAATGAAAAATAAATCACTTCCAGAAATAGAATAAGGCTAACTTACTCGTCTATAGGAGGAAATAAAGTAATTCCTTACACACACACACACAAACACACACAACACAGACGCGCGCATATATAGGTGCCAACGCACGAAACTTTCGGCCTTTGGGTCATTTTGTTGCTTCTGTCGGATATAGATATAAATATAGATATGCTCATGTTTTGAGTTCTATTTTTCTTGTTTGCATCACCATACCTGTATGTGTGTGTATATATATATATATATATATATATATATATATATATAT
>NC_068990.1:23374439-23379405 GCF_001194135.2 Octopus bimaculoides
ATGTATGTATGCATGTGTGTGTATATATATATATGTATGTATGTTAGTATATATATATATATATATATGTATGTATTAGTGTGTATATATATATATATGTGCGTATGTATGTATGTATATATATATATATGTATCTATGTATGTATATATATGCATATATATATATATGTATGTATGCATGAATATATATATATATATGTATGCACGCATTATATATATATATATATATATGTATGTACGTATGTATGTACGCATGGATATATATATATATAGTGTGAATTTACAACAAAAAACAACAAAAAAAGGGTGTGTAAACAACAAACAGATGTATTAGTTTAACATTCATCAAATTTTGATCTTTGTAACGATATTAGCTGTTCTTGAGATGATTTTCAGATTATTATGGGATATTATTTACAGTTAAAGCCTCATATATTATAGGTAGATGAGTACCGTGTGACCATGCAGTAGGCTTTCCTGTTTCTCTAATCGTTGAGATGAACATGTTTTTTTTTTCTCTGTCAATGGAAATTTCAGTAGATTCTTGAATATGTAAACCATGCTTTTCTATCTGCTTGTTAAAACATCTCAATCAGAAGCGGAACTGTTTGGTGCTACCCAGTTTTTCGTTTTGTGTAGCATCTGAACTACTTCTTGTGTTGTATATCAACTGACGTCATTGTTTTCGTCAGTGGCAATCCATTTGCCACTCATTCACCTCCTCCCGATTCTAAGTTCTCTTGTCGCTACATTCATTTTTATCTTGACTGCAATCAGATATTGGTAAAAATCATTTTGGATCGGAGTTGGACTGTTTGTTCTGTCTATTACTTCATTGTTGATTTTCATGACAACAAATTCTTTTCAATATAGTTACCCTCTCTGTTCGGCTACATGCTTCGTCACTTTTTCCCATTTCCCGTTTACAATATTTCCACAGTCTGTCTTTTTTCGTCACTGTTTGCATTTTGCCGTTATTGATTAAATTAAAGTCTGAAATATCTTTATTATATTTTCTATATTTTTATTGTCTTTCATTTCCACATTTTTTCATTGGGTTTATATTTCCTGTCTAGGAAATTTTAAGAATGATAGCCTGCTTTGGTGATATTGGTACTTGCATCTGTTTCCAATAAATCTACTATGATATTCATTGATAATTTTATTTTTGGGAAGGACTTTTGCTGGTTTACAGGAAGTTCTATCGATTTTAATTCCCCCGCTTTTCTTTTGTTATTCTAAGAAACACAATGCCTTTATTTCAATAATTTTCTTTTTTTAATTAATGAAGAATTTATTAAAATATCTTTGTCGTTATTAAGCTGGGTATTTGGAACACAAATTAAAATGAAATTTTAAACAGGAAGTTTGTATATAAGACCAGGGGGAATACCAGGCGGGTTGGTGCCAAAGGGTTAAGAATGACCACCTTTAGATAACTATCATATTCAAATTTCTTCACCTCTAGAAATTCCTATAATTAAATCTTCCGTATTGATTTTTCTTCATATTTTTGTTGGTGTGGTTCTAATTCGACTTTTATGGTCAGTATCTTGTAGTTGCGCCAAGGTTTGATGTTGTACATAGTTATTTGTTTGTTTTTGCTTTTACTAGTTGCGCCACCTTGATTTATATTCTCAAGTATGACAACTTGAATGTTTGTATTCTCGCCGATTGCATATTTATTTTTTTAATTTTATATCGTTGATTCTATATATTGCTTATTGTTTATTTTCATTGTTCGATTTCTGTTTGATGTTTTTAGATTTGAAAATATATCTCCTGCAAGACGTAAATCTGTTGAGATCCCGATTTTCTTTTATATTAGTGCTATTTCTTCTCCTCAACGTTGTGCAAATCTTATTTCGGTGCTAGATATAATGTGATGTAAAATATACATATAGTATCTAATTGTATTCCATACACGTCAGTTTGTCTTTTCTATTATATTTGACAGAACGAGGATTAAATTCCTGCCCCTTATTTAGAATTAGCCCCATTTTCTTCGATTAAGGATTATTTTATTCCTGGCAAATCTTAATTTTGCAATCTCCAGTTTTCTTAACTATCTTACATGAAATTCAAAGTACGCATGTCAGGTTTTTATTTGAAAGTATTTGGTTTTGTTTTAAGATGAATTCTGTTGTTGGTTCCACTAGTGCTCCGTTATTTTCCAAGGTTTAGTCAGAGCTGAAAGGGCAGTGCTAAGGACATTTTGTCGAGAATCCAAGACTGATCAAAGAGAGGAAGGACGAAAATACATTTCCTGATTTGCTATAATAGAAAGCAGCAGGACAAAATATCTAGTTATCCTCCTACGATATGCTGGTCCAAATCTTTGTAACAAAGAGGACACCGCTAAGATATAAATTATCTCTATTATTTCCCAATATACAGTCTATCAAAAGCGGTGAGTTAACAGAAACGTTAGCACGCCGGGCGAAACGCTTAGCGGTATTTCGTCTGTCCTCACGCTCTGAGTTCAAATTGCCTTTCATTATTTTGGGGTCGATAAGTTAAGTATTGGTTGCGCACTGGAGTCGATCTAATCTACTAGCCCCCTCCCCCAAAATTTTGGGCCTCGTGCCTAGAATAGAAAAGAATATACATTCTATCAGGCGTGCTTCCTTGCAATTTTCCTCACATGTATACACACAAGTATACACACAAACACTGTTAAGCACAAAGCTGCATACATTAGAAAACAAGATAAATTTGAAGTAATTAAACCATTGTTTTTTAACCATTCAATGTTGACGATAATGTTATGGGGATCTTCCACTTTCATCGGCACATCGAGAAATTAATTTTTTGTAACTAAACACTTTCAAACTTCGGACACTGGTAGAATGTGTCGTATAAAATATCTCATATTCTTAGCGTCGTTGAGAAAAGTTTCTATTTACGAAGTTATTTCGTGTTAAATTTGTCGTATTTCGGTAATTTGAACCAACCAATGACGTGTATTCAGCTGAATAAAATTACTGCTGATGTTTGTCAGCAACAACTTCCGGCTGTGTATATTTCGTTTGTCACTGTTATTCGGTTATGGTTATATTCTATTTGCTTATTACGCAGAAATATAAAGGACACAGTCCTGATGTGCTTCATGGTCCATTTGACCATTCTTTATGAGTCAAATAGCCTGTTAATACTCGAAGAGAGATATTACCTGTAAGGCGGCGAGCTGACAGAAATGTAAGCACGCCGGGCGAAATATTTAGCGTTACTTCGTCTGTCTTTGTGCTCTGAGCTCAAATTCCGCCAAGGTCGACTTTGCCTTTTATCCTTTCGGGGTCGATAAATTACGTATCAGCTGCGTACTGAAGTCGATCTCATCGACTAGCTCCCCTCACCCCCAAAAAATTTCGGGCCTTGTGCCTAGTATAGAAAAGATTACATATAAAGCAAATATTTCAACCAAACCAAAATTTCACTATAATGTAATGGCTAGACAAATATGCTCCAGACAAATTTCAACTGATCTAAATGTTTGTTTAATTCACAAAACTGATTGAACGTGCCCACTACGCACATATACACGCGCGCACACATGAATATATATATATATGTATATGCGTGTGTGTGTGTATGTGTGTGCGTGTGTGCGCATGCGCGTCTCTATGCATACATACCTTCATATATACACACAGACATACATACACACACATACATATATTCACATTTGTGTGTGTGTGTGTGTGTTTGTGGGTGTGTGTGCGTGTGCGTTGTGTGTGTGTGTGTGTGTGTGTGTGTGTGTGCGTGCGTGTGTACGGATCTTTGTTAATTCCCCAGAAACGATAACTTATTTAGTACAAATGTAGAGTATTCTTCTCTATGTTATAATTGAAAAGCTCCAGTTTCTAGTGCTCGGAGTTACTTTTGAATATTCAGACAGTGAGTATTTTAAAAGAAAATCTGGTTCGCTTTACCAGATGATGAATGGAAATCAGTAAAACTGAGTACTAGACATTCTAACCTTTCAGCAATAATGCGTGTGCGTATATATATATATATACATATACATATACACATATATGTATATATATATATATTGTTTTTATATATATATATATATATATATATATATATATATATATAATTATGTGTATTTCTTCTATCTTAATGAATAAAAATTCTTCTGATAGAATAAATGGGTTAATAGAAACCAATGTAGCAAAGAACACAAAATAACTGTGGTTACATATATATATACATATATATACATAAACTATACTATTTTATAGAGATTGTTAATAATTATCAATACTCGTAGACAGGCTAGAATCGAAGTGATCAAATTGAGCTAAGTTCCAATTTATAATTTGAGTGGAGGCAAAACGAGCGGAAAACTAGAGGAACAAGACCTATTACCCAGCAGAATATTCAATATATATATATATGCGCAGTTGCTTTATATATATATATATATACATATATATATATAAAGCAACATAAAGCTCAACTTAATAGTATTAATAACATACAAGCATATAGACATATACATATTTTTATAAACCCGTAAATATCTAAAAATATTTTAAAACATTTATAAATACGTAGGCTTTTAAAAAAATATATAAATAATATGCGCAGGAGTGGCTGTGTGGTAAGTAGCTTGCTTACCAACCACATGGTTCCGGGTTCGTTCCCACTGCGTGGCACATTGGGCAAGTGTCTTCTACTATAGCCCCGGGCCGACCAAAGCCTTGTGAGTGGATTTGGTAGACGGAAACTGAAAGAAGCCCGTCGTATATATGAATATATATATATGTATGTGTGTGTATATGTTTGTATGTCTGTGTCTGTCCCCCCAACATCGCTTGACAACCGATGCTGGCGTGTTTATGTCCCCGTAACTTAGCGGTTCGGCAAAAGAGACCGATAGAATAAGTACTAGGCATCCAAAGAATAAGTCCTGGGGTCGATTTGCTCGACTAAAGGCGGTGCTCCAGCATGGCCTCAG
>NC_068990.1:23381182-23382350 GCF_001194135.2 Octopus bimaculoides
ATATATATATATATATATATATATATATAAATATATGTGTATTATATACATATATATACATATATGTATGTATGTATGTATGTATAAGTGCATATAATTCTTTGGGGGAATAGTATATTTCGAAGCACACAAAAAGCTATAAAAACTAGCTAGTAAATATTGGCATGTAAAACCCTTTTTAATATATATATAATGTATGTATGTATGTATGTATGTATGTATGTATGCATGTACGTATGTATGTATACATGTATGTATGCATATATCTATCTATCTATATATATATATATATCTGTCTATCTGCTTGTTTACTTATGTTTACATGAATATGTATGTATATATATATTTGTGTGTGTATGTATGTGTTCATATATAAACATACATATTCATGTAGACATAACTAAAGAAGCAGATAGAGAGAGAGAGAGAGAGAGAGAGAGAGAGAGAGAGAGAGAGAGAGAGAGAGAGAGAGAGAGAGATGGATTAGGTTTAGTGCTATTTGCATCAGAAACTAAGCTAATTAACTTACGCCACCCTCTCTTCACACACACTCGCCCCACCAAAAAAATTAAAATAAAATAACTCTGAAATAATAAGCAAAATATTCCTGGAGCCTAAGCAATATATCTGCTCTATCAATAGAGTTGAGTAAATATTTAGATACTTTATAAAGCAGCAAAATTCTTTCGATAACATCACAAACTGAAAGCGTTGATGCAATTATTGATGATGTCTAGAGGAATGGCAGAGTTACTTGGCGAAAAAGCATGAAATTTAATAAACATTCTAATAACTTTCGAGCATTCGGGAAATTATTTTCTTTCAAAATGAAGATGTTTCGTTTTTCCGTTTTGTTTTGTTATTGGCTTTGTTCGTTCTTTTTTCTTTTTTTCTTTTTATTCGGTGAATAAGGAAGTTTGTGGCTATTTTTGTTTTTTTTGCATTTTACTTGTGTTAGTCATTAGGTTGTGGCCATACTGGGGCACCTCCTTGATGAATTTTAGTCGGAGAAATTGACACTGAATTTTTTTTTTTTTTTGTCAGTCTGGTACTTCGTATATCGATCTCTTTTACCGAACAGTTGATTTACGTGTACGTAAACACACCAACACCGGCCATCAAGCGATGTGTATAAGCGACAAACACAGAGATCACCTACATATATATA
>NC_068990.1:23382705-23383171 GCF_001194135.2 Octopus bimaculoides
AAGATAAACAAAGTACTTTTTTAATCTATAATATACTCTCCTTCATTTTCCGTAAAGATGGACAAAATGCCGCTAATTTACAAATATCATTTGTAAATTCCATCCCTGGTTCAATTTCCGCGAAGAACTCCTGCAAGAAAATAATGATATAAGAGAATTAAAAAATTAATGCAATTCTATTAAAAGGACTTATTTATACCCCCGGCTGTTGTTGAGTACATATTGTTTCAGCTCGTTACCACCGTATATATTTACCTTTCATCTTTTAGCTATCTCAGTAATCAGATTGTGACCATGCTGGGGCCACTGTCGTGAAGGATTTAGTCGAACAATATCAACCCCGGTACTTATGTTTTTTAATGTCGGGTACTTTTTCTATGCCGAGCAGTAGTGGGGCATACACACACACACAAACACACACACACACACATATATATATATATATATATATATATATATATATATA
>NC_068990.1:23384381-23385315 GCF_001194135.2 Octopus bimaculoides
ATATATATATATATATATATATATATACAAAATATTTTATAATTATATACATAATTATAACAAGGGGTCGGCTTTACGCCTCACCACACACTGCTAGAAATAGACGCTAAAGCTCCTATTGCCACCTTAAAATCTCTGAGAAATAACGCACCATACTGTAGGTAAGCAAAAGAAAAATAAAATCAATATTTGAACATATATATATATACATAATCCAAGAGAGTTAGGGGTTGAGAATCCAATATACTGCCGGAAGAATACCCAATTATTATTACACTAGTGTTAAACGGATTAATCAACAGAGTACAGTGTCTGCAAGTTGATGAGTACCTCATATTCCCCTCTATTTTATTATTGCTATATATATATAATCAAGCATACCAACTATACATACCTGTATGCATATGCATATATTCGCATATGCACATACCTCGTTAGATATAAACGCATATGTGTGTGTGTGTGTGTATGTTTGTGTGTGTATGCGTTAGTTTACGTAAACATACATCTATAACAATATCTATCTAAACTCCCATCCACACACTTACACGCGCGCGCGCGCGCGTTTGTGTGAAAATGTCCATACAAGAGTATCCGTGCATTCCTGTGTATAACCTTTACCCTTCAATTGTTGCTTATTTATATAATGTTTGTTGTTATTTATACAACGCTTGAACTGTTTATAGTTTAACAAATCAGAGATGATAGACGTGGATCAAAGAACAATTGATTCGGTTATTAACAATACACCTGCGCAACATATGTAGGGGGTATGTTTATATGAACGCCCACATATAGACATACACATACACACGCCCACATATATACATGCACACACACAAACACACATACATATATGTATGTATATGTGTACATATATATATATGTATATATATACGTATATGTATATATATATATATATATATATATATAT
>NC_068990.1:23386145-23387477 GCF_001194135.2 Octopus bimaculoides
ATATATATATATATATATATATATATACACAAGCGTAGGCGTGGCTGTATGTTAAAATTTTGCTTCCCAACCACATGGTTCTAGGTTCGGTTCCACTGCATGGCACCACTATAACCAAAGCCTTGTGAGCGGATTTAGTAGATGGAAACCGAATATTTGTGTGTGTGTGCGTGTGTGTGTGTGTCCTCCACCACTGCCTGACAACCGGTGTTGGTATGTTAACTTAGGTGTTCGACAATAGTATCCGATAGAACAAGTACAAGCCTTTAAAGAAAACGGTACATTCCTTTGTTCGATCTTATTAAGGAATGCACTACCCATCCGTCTCATCTGCAGACTGAATAGGAAAATAAGTCCAGCATCACCACATAAACACCTCCATCGCAATATAATTACCATTCCTTCCTCTCTTTCCATCACCTTCCCTCTCCTCCCCACCAAATACACACAGAAATGCCCACTTAACTCCATCACCCTTCACACTGATCAACAGGGATAAGCATCCCTGTGGCAAACATCCATTACTATTATATCGCCTGAAGAAATGAAGCCATGAATATGATCAACCCGATGACCACGGGTACTATGGACTACATTGTAATCATAACGGGAATACGGACTGTGATCTTAAGGGACACGTGATTTATGGAAACGCACTTATCGATGCATTCAATATTTATAAATTCCACCCAAGGGTTATTGTTATTATTAGGTTATTGTTACTTTTACTATATATATATATATATATATATATATATATATATATATATATATATATATATATATATATATACATATATATATATATATCTTATTGTGCCTGGAGAGAATCATTCTCTTTTAGTGCTTTATTACTTAACACACTCACCGGTTCGATTTTCAGTCTTTTATTTATTTTTACTAAACTTTTTCACAGCATATTGCAGACTTTTCAATAGTCGTTGACTCTGTCCGTTATCACAGCTGTGTTGTTTTTGTTTGTTTGTCTGTGCGTATATGTGTGCGTCAGTGTGCAAGTATATACACATATGTATGTATGTATGTATGTATGTATGTATGTATGTATGTATGTATGTATGTACGTATGTATGTATGTAGGCATGTATGTGTATGCATGGATGTGTGTGTATGCATATGATAGATCGCTAGCCACTAAACCTTTTCTATTTTCTCCCCCTGTTTATTTCTGTGTTCCTTTCTGTCGAAGAGCGTAGACTCGAAATGTAAAAGACTTTCTCATTTCCCGAGCGTTAAACTAATACATCTGTTTGTTGTTTACACACCCGTCTTCGTCTTTTGTTTTTTTTTGTAAATTCTCATTATATATACACA
>NC_068990.1:23387824-23388194 GCF_001194135.2 Octopus bimaculoides
ATATATGCGTATGTCTTTGTATCTGTGTTTTTCTCCCAAACGCCGCTAGTACCTGCCCTTTAGAGAGAAAATAAATGCTGTGGGTTGATGCATTCCACTAAAAACTTTTTAAGGCGCTGCCCCAGCATGGCCGCAGTGTAATGACTGACACAAGTAATAGATAAAAGAGTGGCTGTGTGGTAAAAAGCTTGCTTCCCAACCACATGGCTCCGGGTTCATTCCCACTGCGTGGTACCTTGGGCAAGTGTCTTCTACTGTAGCCTCGGACCAACCAAATCCATGTGAGTGGATTTGGTAGACAGAAACTGAAAGAAGCCCGTCACATTATATATGTGTGTGTGTGTGTGTGTGTGTGTGTGTGTGTGTGTGT
>NC_068990.1:23390146-23391835 GCF_001194135.2 Octopus bimaculoides
GAAAACCTTTTTTAAATAAGAGGGTTAGGAACCACTGTTGGGAACAACTATGAAAAGGTTAAGAACCATTGGTACAGACGGACGAAATGCATCTAAACATTTTGTCCGGCGTACTAACGATTCTTCCAGCTGGCTGCCTTACTTTCACAAAGAATATTCGTTTCAAATTTTGGCACAAAGCCAGCATGTTCGGGGGATGAGATAAGCCGATTGCATCGAACCAAGTGTACAACTGGTACTTATTTTATCGACCCCGAAAGGATAAAAGGCAAAGTCGACCTAAGCCGAGCTTGAACTTAGAACGTCAAAACGGACAAAATGCCGTTTAGCATCTTGCTCGGCGTGTTAATGATTCTACCAGCTCGACGTCTTGCATTTAGAAATAATAATAATACCGAGTTAAAGGTTGTGAGCTGGCAGAAACGTTAGCACGCCTGGCGAAATGCTTAGCGGTCTGTCGTTACGTTCTGAGTTCAAACTCCACCGAGGTCGACTTTGTCTTTTATCCTTTTGGGTCGATAAATTAAGTTCCAGTTACACGGTGGAGTCGATGTAATCGACTTAATCCCTTTGTCCTTGTTTGTCCCCTCTATGTTTAGCCACTTGTGAGCAATAAAGAAATAATGTTGACCCTTGTCAGATACGTCTAGGCCACACGTTGAATAATGATTACTTTAAATTTCATTCCTATTGTTATCTGTTAAAATGAGGGCGATGTATTGGCTAAATTTATTAAATGTCATACAAATTATCATGTAGAATTAAAGCTGCGACTCCTTACGTTCTGGGTCCCAATGCCACCGAAGCTGACGTTGCAATTTTGGATAACGTAATTCTAAAACTTCCAAGAGATTTTATTACCTGCAATGATTCAAATTACCTAGTCTTTCACTATACTTTGTTTCTTGTAAGTACCAGAGAAAGGCGATAGGATCCGGTTCCAATGAGATTTACCTGTTATTTCTAGCAATACGGCTGAGCACAGAGAAGGCCTTCTTTTCGGTGGTTAATCAATTCAGTTTTGTTGTCGATGTTGTGGTTAGTGTTTAACATTAAGGCGGTGAGGTGGTATGATTGTTAACACGCCAAAAAATGCTCAGTGGCATTTCGTTCATTTTTACGATCTGAGTTCAAATTCCGCCGAGGTCAACTTTGACTTTCATCCCTTTCAGGGTTGATAAAATAGGTAGCGGTTGAGCACTGGAGTCGCTGTAATCGACTTACCCACTCCACTAAATTTCTGGCCTTGTGCCAACATTTGAAACTGACATTAGTGCTTAGCACGTGATCGGTCCTTGTTGATCAAGAATATTCCAATATATGGCCTGCTAGACATTTTTTCTTATATAGTGGTGGTGTGGGGGGGGGTATCTAGAACCATGAGGGTACATATCCTGGGGTCGAATAATCCGCTGATCCCTCTTCCAAAGCCGAGGGCTTGCACCAGAGTTGGAAATCTATTATGTAGTGCGTGCGTGCCATTGTGTTCGTCTACCTATCACTTGGCAACCGGTGTTGTTTTCTTTCTGCCCTGTAACCAGACCGTTCTATTCAAAATGACAGACAGAATAAGCACCAGGCTTTAAGCAATGTACTGTTGTCGATTTTATCCAGAAGAACCATCAGGGTGGTGCTCCAGCATGGCTACGATCCAATGACTGAAACAGATAAAAGTTTAAAACTAACTTT
>NC_068990.1:23392036-23394683 GCF_001194135.2 Octopus bimaculoides
TAGCAATTCTAAATTTACAGCAGTAACTTCTCGAAACTACTTATCTCTTGTAATGAACAAAGAAAGAATGCAAAGTCATTTCCAAAGTTCTCGCTCATTTATTTATTTATTTATGTATTTATGTGTTCTGTTATTTGAATTAAATATTTGCTGGTATTATAACACACATTGAAAAGCGGTGAGCTGGCAGAAGCGTTAGAACGCCGGGTGAAATGTTTAGTAGTATTCCTTCTGTATTTACGCTCTGAGTTCAAATTCCGCCTTTCATCCTTTCGAGGTCGATAAATTAAGTACCAGTTGCGTACTGGGGTCGATCTAATCAAGTGGTCGGATCTTTTCCTTTTGGCCGGCACATAGTAAAAATAATTTTTTGTAATTAAACACTTTCAAATTTCGTATACTGGTAGAATGTGTCATTTAAAACATCATTTACTTCTGGCGTTTTTAAGAAAATTCTTTATTTTCGAAGTTATTTCGTGTTGAAGTTGTCGTATTTCGGTAATTTCAAACAACCAATGACGTCTATTGAGGTGAAAACAATTACTGCTGTGGTTTGTCAACAATTTTTTCTATGTGCCGCTCAAAAGGAAAAGATCCGAGAGGCCCCCTCCCCACAAATTTCGGGCCTTGTGCCTAGAAAAGAAACAAAAAGTGGTGAGCTGGTAGAATTGTTGGCACGCCGGGCAAATTACTTAACAGCATTCCGTTCTGAGTTCAAATTCTACCGAGGTCGACTTTACCCTTCAATCCCCTCGGGGTTGACAAAATAAGCACCAGTTTAACACTGAGGTCGATGTAATCGGCTTATATCCTCTCTCGAAATTACTGGCCTTGTGCAAAAATTTGAAACTATTGTATGCGACGTTAGAAGGTGGTTAGCGGGCAGAATCGTAAGTACGCCGAGAAAATTATTTAGCAGTATTCCTTCCGTCACTGCGTTATGGGTTCAAATTCCACCGATGTCAACTTTGCGTTTCATCCTTTCGGAGTCAATAAAAATAAGTACCAGTTGAATGCTGGGGTCAACGTAATCTCCCGAAATTGCTGGCCTTGTGTCAATATTTGAAAACAGTATATTCGACGTTGGAAGTTAGTGAGCTGGGAGAATCGTTAGCACGCCGGGCAAAATGCTTAGCAGCATTTCGTCCGGCGTTTTGTCCTGTGTTAAAATTAAACCAATGTCGACTTTGCCTTTCATTGTTTCGGTGTCGATAAAAATAGTACCATTTGAATACTAGAAGCAATGTAATCGACTAGCTCCTTCCCTCAGAATTTGTGCCTTTAGCAGAAAGGAATACATGCGACTTAGAAAGATGGAAGACTTTGAAGCTTTGACGAGCTGAAAGAATTGTTAGCGCGTCGAGAAAAAGATGCATACGCCATTTCTTCCGTTTTTACGCTCTGAGTTCCAATGCTGCTGAGGTCAACTTAATTTTTCATCCTTTCTGAATCAGTTTAGATAGTACCAATTGTGCACTGCTGTCGATGTAATTGACAAACACCACTCATAAATATGCTGGCTTTGTGCCGAAATTTGAAATAGCTGTACGCGACTTTGCTTTGGCTATTTAAAATATTCGAAACCATTTTACATGGATAGGTTTTCAATCTGCTGTTCAAAATATAAATGAACTAAATTGAATGATAAGAAAATGCAGGCGCCTCTACAAGACCGTTATGTCTGCTAGAAATAGCAACTAAATTCCCTTCAAACGAGACCTAGAAATCCTAAACAGGAGAAAATGTTAAACGACATAGGTCTACATGCAATATTTCAGACACAAATGTGGTAAGTCACATCTGGAAAGTCTTTGATCATTGGTCTATTTGATCAGAGATGGCTTGATGCTAAATAGCAACACAAGCATGCCCTACAGTTTGCTTATAACATGCAACGTGTATTAAAGTTGGACAGTCATATTGCATTCAGAATCAACCAGGAGGTTGGTATAACAAACACTGAACAACCTGTGAGACCTGAATGCATGGAAAGATATATATATATATATATATATATATATATATATATATATATACTGTTTCTTTGAACAGTACTAATCTCGTTCGCCAGTTATCGATTTTATAACAAAAATGCAAACACGTCTGATCATGGATTTTAAATCCGAAAGCGTTCGCAATAAATTTCACCAAGCACAAATTTATCATCATAAATGTCACGTTACTTCTTGGCTAATATATGTGTGCGTATACACACATACACACACACACACACACACATATACATGGCTGTGTGGTAGGTAGCTTGCTTACCAACCGCATGGTTCCAGGTTCAGTCCCACAGCGTGACACCTTGGGCAAGTGTCTTCTACTATAGCCTTGGACTGACCAAAGCCTTGTGGGTGGATTTGGTAGACGGAAACTGAAAGAAACCCGTCGTATATATATATATATGTATTTATATATATAAAGATTTGTTATGTAAACTACATTAGCTTACAGCTGTTTCTGCTATCAGGTGCAGTGACCTCATAGTTGGGTGCCTGATTAACTGCATCTTTGAGGCTCTAACGAAACAATAAGGTGCTACTCAGGCATTCAACTATGAGTCCACTGCATCTTATAATGGAAACAGCCGTAAGCTAATGAAGTTCATAAGGTAATTGTTTATTCTGATGTCATATCTTTT
>NC_068990.1:23395302-23405618 GCF_001194135.2 Octopus bimaculoides
TATACTTTTATTCTTGTACATATTTCATTCTGAGGCATCACCTTAAAGGGTTTTAGTCGAAAAAATCGACCCCGGGATTTATTTTTTAAGCCTAGTACTTATTCTCTGTGCCTCTTTTGCCGAACCCCTAAGTTACGGAAATGTAAACACACCCACACCGGTTTTCAAACGGTGATTTGGGGCAAACTCAAAGATATACACACACACACACACATGTGGTCTTGAGTCCGCGGTAGAAGCTGTTGACACCCACCTTTGGAAGTTTTTCAATACTTTTATATTGGAACGGAATATTGAATGTATATATATATATATATATATATGTGTGTGTGTGTATACACACACACACACTATCATCTTAGATAGTAATAACAACAGACAAAATAAATATATACAGTGTCGCATAACGATGGGAGTCTTCGCCATGGCTATGTGCAATACGCTTATATAAATATGCTTCGTCCAGTTCTGGTTACTCGTGTCGACAATGAACTCCATCATTTTCGAACATGATGTGTTATAATGTGCATTATAACAAAACGGTGCCGGGCAGCGAACTGACAGAAACGTTAGCGCGCTGGGCAAAATGCTTAGCGGTAATTCGTTCGTTTCTATGTTCTGAATTCATACTCCGCTGAGGTGGGCTTTGTTTTTCAATGTTTCGGAACGATAAAATAAGTAGCTGTCAAGTATTGGAGACGATGTAATCGACTAGCCCTCACTCTTCAAAAATTCCGGGCTTGTGCCAGAATTTGAAATTATTTTAACAAAACGCTGTCAGTTCGCGAGATGGCAAACATTTTACATGCTGGGCAAAATGCTTAGCGGCATTTTTTTTTCCAGCGTGATACGCTCTGAGCGCAAATCTTGTTGAAGAAAGCTTTGCTTTTCATGCTTTCAGAGTCGATCAAATAAACTAAC
Organism: Octopus bimaculoides; assembly: GCF_001194135.2. Taxonomy (NCBI): domain Eukaryota; kingdom Metazoa; phylum Mollusca; class Cephalopoda; order Octopoda; family Octopodidae; genus Octopus; species Octopus bimaculoides. The sequence continues at coordinate 23,396,224 of NC_068990.1, forward strand.
AGTCAAGTACCGAAGTGAGTGTTATCGATTACCTACCTTTCTTGCCTGATGCCAAAATTTGAAACAATTTCAATAAAACAAAGAAACATGGAGATGATTTTTAATGTTTTATTAGAAAAAATAGAACGATTTCTATAAGAAAATGTACATTTAACGTATAAATAATGTATAGAAACATTTTTTATATATTTCACAAATTATAGTTTTATATTCAGTGAAAGAAATGTCGACAATTTACGAAGACAACTTTACAATGGTTGTTAACGATGCAATGTAATTCATAAATAAAAGAAAGTACACACAGCTGTATACATTAAAAAGAAGTAGCTGTGAAGTAGTTTGTGACTGTTGATTTGTTGAAGAGGAAGACATTTTGAGCGGTTTTAATGTGGATTAGGGTAACATTTTGTTGCGATTACAAAAGTAAAACTGGTCATTTTTAATATAATTCTGTTTAATAATGAGTTCTCACATTGCTGGAAATAACTACAATAGTCTTGTGGGAATGCTTGCAAGTACTCTCTCAATCTCTCTCTCACACACACACACACACACACACACACACACACACACGTAGCTGTTTCTCACTAGGAAAAAATGTCATGACGAGCGTGAGTTGTCTTCCATGCAGCAACTGGCCATAAGACGGTGGGGATCCCAGGCAAACATTCGCCTTTCATGTTACCACTTCGCATGAGTTCTTTCTCCTTAGTCATTCTACCTACAGAAAACCTATATCACAGGGCAATATACCAATATGAAGTCATATAGCTTCATATTGGTATGTTGTAATTAAAGATTTGTCTCAGATCACTACAAAGATCTTTGTTAATTAGTATCCAGGAGATTGCAGTACGTTTTTACGATCTTGTAAAAGAGTACTGGCAATGTTAAAGGAAGGTAATTAGTTTCAACAGGGAATCGAAACTTATCTCTAAGCCAACAGCATCAATTTTTCAATTGCTTAATATTGTTTGGAGAAATGTTTCATTGTAAGTTATTGATTGGAGTGAAGGACTCTGGGAGTGCAATTGTTAAATTTAAAATATTTTTACAAGAATTAGTAAATTTTGACTGTTTCACCATGAAACGCGTTTGTTATCCAAAGCAGGGTTTTAAGAATTATCAAATTTAAAATCAAAATTTTCACAGCCCGTACAACGAAAAGGAAATGAGGCATTGAAGTACATCATTAGTATTTTTCTTCTCTACTCTATGATGAAAAGATTCGATAGTATTGAATACTTATCGATCTCCTAAAATGGAATCATGTTTGAAAATAATATATGCATAGTTTTGATAGTAAAATTACAAGTTGAGGTTGACGGGATATTGTTTAAGTTTTTGACATTTCGGACATAAACTAGAATACTCTGAGAAGCACCTCACTCGAGACATAACCATCTCTGTCAAAACAGGATCACAGAACTTTTTGTCTTAAAGTGCATTCATACTATTTTTGAATGATTTGTAACAGAAATACCTTCACATATCTAAATATATATGTGTGTATATACATAAACACACACACATATATAATAACAAAATGATAGAAATCAATGGATGATCTTCGACCTTACAGTCTTTTATTGTTATTATTATTATTACTTTCTAATTCTTACTTCTACAGAAAATGATGCTATTTAACAGTTTTCGACAGACGTTTTTTTTTTTTATAGAATTCATTGGTGATTTTGTTTCCTTATTGCTTGGTTATTTACGTCTCTGTCCAGTTTTAAAACAAAGTTGCTCATTGTTACTTAATGCTTAATCCTCCAATAAATTTGCTGTCTCTTTGATTTGTTCAATGTTGCTTTCAAACTTTCATGCAGGATGTCATTCATCTTCCACTGGAAATTGGTCTCTTTAAATGGAAGTTGGAAGAATGAGAAAGTTCAAAAGGATTTTTTGATCTGTTTTTATGTGCTGAAAAAAATAAAATAAAAAAATTCAAAATAATTTTATATGAATAGATATGAATACTCAAGCATAAAATAATATTGATTTCAAATTTTGGCACAAGGCCAGCAATTTTGGGTAAGGGAATAAGTCTATTACATTGACCCTAGCACTTAACTTGTACTTATCTTATCGACCCCGAAAGAATGAAAAACAAAGTCAACAATTTATCTTTAATCTTTTAATTGTTTCGGTCATTGGACTGCAACCATACTGGGGCGCCGCATTCAAGGGTTTTAGTCGAAGAAATCGCGCTCAGTACATATTTTTTAAAGCCTTATTCTATCAGTCTATTATTTTTCCGAACTACTCACTTACGGGGGCTTAGAAAAACAACTATACTGGTTTTTAAGTGGTAGTGGAGAGCAAACACAAAACACACGCTCATATATATATATATATATATATATATATATATATATATATATATGTCTATATATATATGTGTGTATATATATATATATATATATATTTATATTTATATATACACATATATATATTTATATATACACGACGGGCTTCTTTCTGTTTCCATCTAGTAAATCCACTTACAATGCTTTGGTCGGCCCGGGTATATAGTAGAAGGCACTTGAAGATGCCACGCAGTGGGACTGAACTCGGAACCATGTGGTTGGGAAGCGAACTTCTTACTACACAGTCACGCCTATGCCTAGATTTAGATAAATAAAACAGTCAATCTAACCGTCAGTTGTTGGCATTTTTTTATTCTATACTTCCTCAGCTTTACTTCCTATTGATTGAACAATTCAGGACGTTATCTACGGTCATTTTTTCATGGAGTCAAGACATTAAAACGGAGTTATGCATTGGCGTGCGCGAGCTTTACGCTACTTTTTGATTTTAGTTTCATGTGACAAAATAAAGAAATGAGGGCCAACTCGAGCATATTCTTGTACCTTGAAACTTAAAATGTCAGCCGGAGCCAACGATTCTCACGTAACTTGAACCGCTTTGTACTTATTTGGAATTTCTCTATCTTTCTCTAACAATTGTTACTAATTTTTGCCCGATTTATCTCCATATGGTTTCACTCTGACAGCACATTGACCTCAATTTGTTCTATTTTTGTGTAGATTTCTAATCCCCGATACAATGTAGCACGATAAAAACTGAATATAACCGAGGTTAAGAGATAGGGAAAAGCAAATGAATCATGATAATGGAAATAGATAACACTTCGTAACAAATGTAAAGAGATGTTTGTTTAACATGATTTTTTTCATTGTCAAATATTAAATCTAGGGCGCTCTTTCGACAAATGTTGTACCATCGCAGAGTTAGACTTAATAATGTTGTGAATGGCTCTATCACTTACATATCTAAAGTGATCTATTTGATATATCTAAAATGTTTTCCACGGTTGTATATTTTAACCCATTAACTGCTCAATTTCTTTTTAGTATTGTTTTGGCTTTACCAGGTGTCTTAGGAGTTAAAAATAATATATAATTTAGATTTTCTTCATATGTGAATTATTTTAGAATATATTTATCCTTTTCTATTCAATTGCAATAACAAACATTGTTTGTTTGTTTTTTAACTATAGTATCAAATTCCAATGCGTATGAAATACCATTGAATGATGTAGATGGAAAATGCAAAAAAAAAAAGAAAATGTTTTCAAAACAGTCGGTATTTTTGTAGTTCACAAATTGCGATTTATGATATAAAATGTACTCTAGAATTAGCCAAAGCTAATAATGACAAACTTTAACGACCAAATATTGTTAAACACGCCTCTGCAAATGCAATATACATAAGCAATTCACTTTAAATACAACGAACAACCGGCAGTAAGACTGTTTTTAGCAGATCCCCAAATGGGGCTCATGGCAGACAATGGGTTAAATAGAGAACACAACAATCTGCACGGTACATTCTATTGTGATCGAAGAGTTTATTTGGGAACGAAGCTAGTATAACAAAGACTTGTGAAAATGTCAAATTCTTGGTACTCTGAAGTGTCTATTGGTGACTAAGGCAAGCCTTGATTCCTCATTTGATATGTGGACGGTGTCGGTGCACCCTAGACCCGTGGTTCCTAACAGGAATCTCTATGACCCTTAGGGTTATATAAATCCACATAATAGGATTTTTTAAACATCGAATAGCCATAAGGGTCCGTCCGAGTAAAACAGGAATCAAAAGGGACCATAAGCAAAACATGATTAAAAAAAAAAGCCACTCCTCCAGATGGATGGTTATGAAATGTGAGAAAAGTTATGTTCTTTGCTGTCCTCTGAATATCGAAAAAGCCCAAGAATTACCACGTTGTCTGCTATTTCTTATTTCTTTATTGCCCACAAGCGGCTAAACATAGAGGGGACAAACAAGAACAGACAAAGGGATTAAGTCGATTACATTTACCTCAGTGCGTAACTGGTAGTTACTTATCGACACCGGAAGGATGAAAGGCAAAGTCGACCTCGGCACAATTTGAACGCAGAACGTAGCGGCAGACGAAATACCGCTAAGCATTTCGCCCGGAGTGCTAACGTTTCTGCCAGCTCGCTATTTCTGCATAGCATGATGTTACAAAGAGTGAGAAGGTTAATGAAAAGCAAGTTCTTCGGTGCCCAAGCTAAAAGAGTGATTTATGACAGAAAGATTGCAAGACTTCTGAGTACTGGAAAAAGGCATGCAGAATTTGCAATCTACGTTGATGTCACTGAAAATCTGTATTAAATGGTTTAATTACTGCTATTGTTGTGAATTGTGGCCATGCATGCGGCAAATGATTGTAGAGAAATCGATTTGAAGCGTCAAAGCAGTTTCAACTCGCAATGGAAACCAATCAATATTCACTTCTATTCCCTCTACACTTTACTTAAATGCAGGGCTACAAAAATGTTAACTAAGTAAAATCTAAATGGAATGTGTAGAAGGCTCTTTGCCTCTATGGACATTTTCCATATCCTGCATTTGCATAGCTATTACTAAATTATTTTATTCATATTTTTTTGCTTTTGCCATGTGTCTTAGGAGTTAAAATAATATATAATACTTAAATTTTCTTCATATGTGAATTATTTCAGAAATTATAAATTTTTCGAAAAGTCCCAAATGGAGGGATCTTCTTTGAAAAAAAGCATATTTATGCTTTTCTATTCACTTGCAATAATAAACATTGTTATAACTCAACCGCACGATAAGAATCATACCTGGGAACGTTAAATGTTGCAAAGCAGTCTTTTGCAAAGTCTGCTTAAGTTTTGTTACCCTTACTTTATATAAGATCGAAAATACTTTTGGAGAAGCTTTTCAAAGAAATTCTCTTTATATTTGCAAAGCTAGCTGATGCCGAAGTCGGAAGTGGAATATTTGATAAATCTCAAAGTATGTATGTATGTATTTATGGATGGATGGATGGATGGATGGGTGCGTGGATTTTGTGTAATAACGGAAGTCGAAACTCATATTTGATTAATGTCCATTCCTAAACTTAGAAACTATTTATATCAGAAAACATTGTAACATGGTGTCAATAAAGTAATGACGTTCACAGCTGAGTCAGCTGCTGCGATGTCTCTCAGCTTATTGGTTGAACAATCTACAGTTCGTAGACTATTTCCGGCATCATACCGTATACCACTACACAAACATCAGATAGTTAGTACCACTAAATGTGAATTTTTATCTTTAGCTAGTAAAAGATATATGTAATACGTGCATCATTGGCTTACAGTGTTGTTTTTAATTCTTTCCGCCATATAATTTTAAGGGGAAATGGACCCAACATTGGACCTTGGGCTTCATGTGTTATCATAAATTATATTTCAGTGTTTCCACACAAATTGGTTATGTCACATATTCGCTGATACATGGGAATCTTAACAGATTTATAGGTTACACGTCCAAATTCCTAACAGGAGTTATAGCGATAATATATATTTTCTATCAGTATAAACTTAGAACATCGTCAGAAGTGCTATTTTATAGATATATATATAATATTCATTCTAAACTGGGTTTATCGCTCGGAGATAATTTGCTAACATTAACATTTTGTAATACAAGCACTGTCACTTCACCAAAGATTGTTTAGACTTACTTAAAGCACATTCTCACTATGCTGTGTGAAAAATACTGCAAAGCATTTTTTAAAGATTGACATGTATGTAGAAAATACGAGGAGTTTTTAAAGAATTGCTGCCCTGAATTGATCTGAAATATTGATGATCAGAGTGTGCCACAGACTACCGTGAGGCTATGGGCGTACAGACACCAACAAACCTCGGTACAACTAATGTTCAGTTGTCGGCAGTCATGCCATCTAATAAAAAAAAAATTATGTGATATTGATTTTGTCTGACGATAGGAGTCGGAGCAAAACCGGTAATCTTTTACAAGTTCGCCAAGTCAGATGATGGAAAGGAAGCAAGAAACCGTTATTCGTGCTCCAAGGTGCAACGCACAACGGTATCAAGTTATTCGCAAACTTGATTACTTCTGTAAGTATCTGTACCAAGGTTCACCGAGGTCAGATGGTGACGTCAAATCTGATGACAAGACGCAGACAAAAATGGGAAAAGAAGCTGCTTATGGTGTGAAACAAGCTTTTCAATCTCGCTCCTCGTCATCCCACGTATATCTATATTGCAAATCAATACTGGCCGTGGAACTGCATTAAAACACTGAAATAGTTTAGTTCTCTTTTTCTTTCAAATGCTTAACAAAAACTAACTACAAAATAAGACAAATCAGAACTATATTTCAAATGCTTTGTCTGTTGCATGTAACTCTAAGGATCACTCTGACTTAACCACTACGGATTAATCAAATCATGCGGAGTAGTTAAATCATGACAGTGGTATCATGCAATTCTTGATCTACACCACACAAGAATAGTAGATCTCAAGGCTACAAGTTACTATTACATATTTTCAATGCTTATACAAGTAAAGTTACGTTTCATATAATATTCTTCAATACCCATGTATATTTTCATTCTAGAAATGATTGTTTCTGATTTAAGCCAAAAAAGCAATTAAGTTTTAGGGGAGGGAGGTTACTTGCTACCATCGATCCAAGTTCTAGACAGTCACTATATTTTATTGGTCCTAGAATGTATATAAACATTCAAACCAAATAATGATATCTTGAAAGCATTTGATACGTTGGTTTCAGAACAGTAATATACTATAGGAAATACATCTCTTACGCAATACCTTCATCAGTTAATACATTTCAAATATGTACACACACACAGACACACACACACACACATATATATATATAGATATAACTTTTGCAAAATGTTCAAAAAAGTGGTTTTGGTAAAAGAAAAGAAAAAAACCAAAATACATACCTGAAACTGCAAGATGTACAAGTGAGAATATTTTGCCAAATATTGTCCAAATGAGAAAAATGAGGGTGGCATACATAAAACATATACAAAGGATTAATAAACCGCCAAAACTGACTTCACTCTCGTTTTCCTTCATAAATGCAGACGTTTGAGACATAACTGATGATCGTCTCCGATAAAGGCAAGGAGTGGAGAAATCGTTGGAATGTTCTCGAGAACATTTGTTGCTAACACCAAATTCATCGACATCGATGTCTGAGACATTAGCATGGAACACGTCAGGGCTAAAAAGGAAAAAGAAAGAGAAAAAGAAATTAAGGAAAACGGTTTGCAAATTATAGTAGAAACGATAGCTGAAGAAATTTAAGAAAATGGGAGATAAATTTTCGTTTTCAAGTGTGTGTTCAAATTCCGCCGAGGTCGACTTTACATTTCATCAATTCAAGGTCGATGAAATAAGTACCAGTTACGCACTGGAGTCAATATAATAGACTATCCCCATTCCCTCCAAATTTTCAAGGCCTTGTGCCAAGAGAAAAAATAATTATGATAATGTGGAATAAGCCTGCGAGGTGGTAGAATCGTTAGCACACCGGGAAAAATGCTTAGCGGCGTTTTATCCGTCTCTACGTGCTGTGTTCAAATTCCAGTGAGGACGACTTTGCCTTTTATCCTTTTGAAGTCGATAGAATAAGCTCTAGTTGAGTACCGGCGTCCATGTAATTGACATAAATCCTCTCCCGAAATTGCTGGCTTTGAGCCAAAATTTGAAATCATTATTATAATGTGGAATTCTTCCCTCAATGACATTCAAATGACCCGAAACCTTATAAACCAGGGGAAAATACTAAGCTGGTGCAATTTTCTTAGGTAACCGAGAGCATAGGTTTCTAAGTTTTTCAACGGCGCTTTTGAAAGAGAAGAACGCAGAAAGAATGCAGGCAGAATAAAATGGAAAGGAAAACAAAGCACATATTTGAAATTCGAAAATAGAAAATCTAAAAGAATAAAGATTAAATTCCTGCAAAAAGAAAGCAAAAACGTAAAATAAAACATTAAAATTCTTTGAAAACATGAAAAGAAGAAAAAAATGTACAATCAACTTACAACATGGTGTTGTTTCACAGAATAACCGTTAGAGACAAAAGAGAGTGAATTGTAAACTCAATTGTTTTTCTTTAAAACAAAAGAAAAATGCTTCTCTTCAGCGAACATATAAATTAGCTTTGCTTAGATAAGTTAACCGGTTCACTAGTATGAGCTTCGTACTGGAATACAGAGAACAGAAATGTTCGCTTGCATTCTTTTTTGATAACTGAACATTTTTATAGATAGACCTGATAAGTATTATAACTATGTACCACTACGACTGCTACTAATGCGACGACTACTACTACTACTACTACTACTACCACCACCACCACTACTACTACTACAACGATAGCCAATACTGTCGTTTCTACTTTTCGACAACGTGAACCGAACGAAAGGTGAAGGTTATCGTTTTGAAAACCGCCTACTTTACTCCTACTTCACTCCCACTTCACTCCCACTTCACTCCTACTCCCACACTTGACTTTATGTTCGTTTTCACTTATTTTCTTTCTTTCTTTTTTTTTTTCCTTTTTCGTTTGTTTCTTCTTCTTCCTCACACTGTCCTTCCTCTTCAATCACAACGTCGCCGCGTGATCATTGCAAGTAACCTTATACTTAGTTAATGTCGCCGGCGTTGAGTGTGGGAGAACAAGAGAGAGAAAAAGAGAGAGAGAGATATATATCAAGAGTGTGTAAAGAGAAAAGAGAAAGAAGTAGAGAAGAAGGAGAGAGGGAGACAGAAGCAGCGAGGGAGTGAGAGGCAGAGAGAGGGAGTAAGAGGTAGAGAGAGAGATGTAGGAGGGGCATTCAGGCCACCAACCTAACTTGATCTTTTCGCCCGGTGAGTCGATAGCTGTCACTATCTCTATGTAACACACACGCACACGTGCGCGCGTATACATTACACACACATACACTCACACACACACACATACATACATACATACAAACATATGTGTATACACACATACATATATATGCATATTTTTCTGTATATAGATAGATAGATAGA
>NC_068990.1:23405875-23408540 GCF_001194135.2 Octopus bimaculoides
ATATATGTGTGTGTGTATGTGTGTATATATATATATACATATACATCTCTCTCTCTCTCTCACTCTCTCTCTCTCTCTCTCTCTCTCTCTCTCTCTCTCTCTCTATGCAGTTTCTTCAATAAGAAATTGTAGAACACTCATGTGGTGTTTACAACAGGAAAGTGCACCATACGATCATACAAAGCAGCATTAATTGAATTTATAGAATGCATTAATTGACTAATTAGTTATAAAACTTTTAATTCTGAAACATAGAATGTATGTGGTGTTAAGTTTGGAAGTACGACGTCGCTTGAAGGAATCCAATTAACGCCCCAGCAAAACTTTAATAATTGTGTCCATATCGAGACCATCCATTGTTTAATGGACAGGTCAGAAAGACATAAATAAATGTTGATTATGAAATAATTGATAAAATATTCCGTTTTTATCAAAGCCGCTCTCTCAGAGCAAATCTCATAACTAAATTAAATATAGCATGGGTTTTTTTGTATATTCTATTTATTAACGCGCTTTAATTAATTGCTATCAGTATAAACAATTTATTTTCTTGTTACAAATGAAACAGTGGAAAAATGCAAATCTTCAACAGTTTTAAAAGAAATGAAACTAGTAATTCGTTTTTAACAGTTGAAATCGAAAAAGAAAAGCAATAAATAATAGCGTGTTAATTTTGAGTTAAAAAATCTCGAACATTTGTCATGTTGGCAGAATTATATGGATTCGTGTCCCATGGGCAGCCTTGGACATTTTCTTTCCAAAGATGTTTTTTTAATTCAATACACTCTCTTATTTATAGCTTATTTACACGCTGTTATTTATAGCTTTTCTACTTCAAGTTTAATAGCTAAAAACAAATTATTTCACGTTTTCTCGATGTTTCTAAACACGACGTCCACAAAAACTATTAATTTTACTATTTGCACCATCGCATATCGGTATATCATCCGGTATGAGGAAAAAGATACATTAGTGCTTCCTTCCCCCGATACTCTTTATACCCGCTCAAAATTACTGTACCTGATGGTATTATAAGAGGCACTTTCTGTTCCAAATCCAAAAAACAAAACAAAAATTTCTCAAAATTCACCCCAGTCCTATATACGAAGTTGGGTCCCCATAAGGTTGAATGCAGTCAAAACATTTTATCCTGATTATGTATGTACTGCTGTAATGTGAATGCATCTAATACGCACTTAGAAAACATCTTCAAAAATGTCCCTCTGGGTTCTATATGCATCCCGGAAGTTTCAATGCACTGAAAACGTATTTTCTTGAATATGCGTCGCTGAAATTCTTGTACGTCTAATATACTCGTCTGTCTTTTATGCCATCAAATGCGTTAATTTGGTTTTGGTTTTGGTTTGGTTTGGAATGCTCCTAGATGTTAGATGGTTTACAAGATTTATTCTTATCTTTATCTTATCTATAAGGTGGGTTTACTTATTTCCACGGTTATTTCCATGGATTTTAATACAGAAATAATCTCAGTATTTAGAGTTATGTACAATTATTCTCTGGTCGAATAAAGGAAATATCTCCAACTATTTAGCCGTCATCAGCATAGCCTTCGCTATTATTATCCGTAAGACTAAGCCGGCGAGCGGGCAGTATCGTTAGCACGCCGGGCAAATTGCTTAGCAACACTTCGCCTATCCTGACGTTCTGAGTTCAAATTCTACCGAGGTCGACTTTGTCTTTCATCTTATCGGGGTCGATAAATTAAGTATCAGTGAAACATTGAGGTTGATGTAATCGACTAGTCCCCTCCGCCAAATTTCAGGCCTAGTGCCTTTCGTGGAATGACTAGCAAGTAAGTTTTCCTTGGTTAAATTCCTCAAAAGCGAATATCTTTTGTTTTTTTCCTTCTCCATTGAATTTACAAACTTTCAAAACTGCTAAGTCATTCAGTTTTTCTATGAAAGTAATACCCGATGGTAAATAAATATTTCGCTTAGCAAAGATTCAGAATTTTTTTCTGGCTCTGGTTCTGGCATCACACCAAAGAGAGATTTTACATATTCGTAGTTCGAACTTGGGATATTGCAAATCTCAAGACCACTTTTGAAATTAATCCAAAACACTGGAACTGAAGACTTTGTAGTTTTCATCACCAGCAATTCTGTTTCCTGTTCTTTCAAAGTTGGAAAATGTACAAATGTACAATGCAATGTTTATTTTCGGTTAAGCTGCAGATAATTGCAGCATTGGTTCCAAGTTGCTGATTTTGGCAAGTGAGGTTACTGAAGTTACTTCGATTCCTGTAACCAGATCATTTATGAGATTAGTAATATCGACCGAAGATGGCAAATGGCATATCCACTTTTCGTTCTCTGATGCCTTTAATAGCTATGTCTTTCACAGATTATCTTTCGCTTGTTTCAGTTGTCAGACTGCGGCCATGCTGGAGCACCATCTTGAAAAATTTTTGGATGAATGAATTGATCCCAGTTCTTATTTTTTAAAGCCTGGTACTTATTTCCTAGTTTTTTTTTTTGTTTTTGCCGAACCGCAAGGCGTAAAAAAACCAGCGCCTCATGCCAAGCAGTGGTAGGGGTCAAATTCGCACACAAACACATACACACACACAAAACACTCACGTACACACACATACATACATACATACATACATACATACATACATACATACATATATATATATATA
>NC_068990.1:23408663-23412320 GCF_001194135.2 Octopus bimaculoides
ATAATTAAAATTAGGGTTCCGCAAAAATTGCTTCACCACACACCGAAATTAGAAATAACAGTTAAAACTACTATTTCACTACCATAATATATCTCCCAGACAGCAGCACTCGCAACTCACACAGGAAATACTAGTTTTAACTTAGCTTGCTGCCTTAATTGTCTCATATACAACCATAGAATAAATTACGATGCTGCTTGTTTCAATATCTGGATATCGTTAACCATATAATTTGTATGGTTATGGCACGTAAAAATATCAACAGTTGAGCCGTATCTATCAATATATGCCATCTCGTATACAGAGAAATTTGTGGTTTTACTGTGTTTTACAGTAAAACCACAAATTTCTCTGTTGCCTGTTTCAAGATTCCATACATATCGTTAAGAATAATATCTGGAAATACTGACAACGATATCTACGGCCACTTTTTAAAACTAACATCTTCTGAATTAAAACTTTGCACAACAGTAACTATACACACTTGAACAGATTAACCTTCTCTGTGCAATTTCGCTTCTTTTAAAACTAGCTATGTTTCATAACTAGATTACTGTTTGTACGCAGATTTGTTTTTCAAAATGCTCAATTTCACATATTCAATACGCAGTAGCGTTCGTGATTGTACATTTTCTAAACTAGAACCGAATACTTAAAATGTATCCTGCATATACACATATACATTCACATGCAAACACACACATCTTCACACGCTCACACACAAATACACATTTCTCTTTTCTTCTACAAAAACACAATTGTCTAACAAAGCTTTATTGAACAATGAACTCGCGTTGGCTTAATATTTTTATATATATTAGTACCAGCTATTCTGGGAGTGTTTAACGCTATGTACTCTACAAAAGTCATTGCAGATCTTTAATTAAAATACGCAACCGCATCGTGAATGTTACCAAACTTATGGTCAACAGAAATGTATTTAAGCTTTATGCAGTACTGAAAGCAACTTATATTCAATTACACGCGATAAAATCTGGATTTCTGGTAGACTCGCTAAAGTGTGTGTCAGCGACGATAAATTAACAGGAGAGTTCGTGCAATATGGAATGAATATAATGGCTGTACTTTTGGGTAGACGAATACGTTTTTGTCTTTTTGGTACTCTCTGTTGAAGAACAGAAGTCCGAAACCTTAGACTTTCTGCTTCTCACAACCAGTGACTGTATTAGCCAACCCACGAACTCTCCACTTTGCATTAAAATGCAGTGATTGTATGACGATGATAGATTCCCTCGTCGTCTAACTATCACTGGATTTATAACGGTGTATTTTGCAAACTATTTGGCCATGGAAACACCACCGACGACTTCATATTCATATCTGATATCAAAAGTAAATCTGCTTGATAGTAACCAAATCCCTTCCAGCTATTGTTGTTGTTTTTGTTACTGTAAACTGACAGGTAAGCCATGTTCAAATGCATCTATTCTGAGAGGCATTTCAGCCATATCGATTCGGTCTTTTGTCAAACTTTGTGCGCCTTAAACTACATTATACGACGTGTCTTTCCTTTGCAATTGTTGGTTATTATATGAGGACAGATTTGTCTGCTATTTTAGCGATTCGAATGACCATGCAGGCTACATTTTTGGATTAAACATCACAGAAGGTATTGAATTCAATACTGAAATCAACGAAACACTTGTTAGTTTTACAAGGCTATTAAAATTTAATCCCTCTTAAAGGCAGCGAACTGGCAGAAACGTTAGCACTCCGGGCAAAATGCTTAGCGGTATTTCGTCTGTCTTTATGTTCTGAGTTCAAATTCCGCTGAGGTCGACTTTGCCTTTCATCCTTTCGGGGTCGATAAGTTAAGTATCAGTTGCGATCTAATCGACTGGCCCCCCACTCTCCAAAAAATTTCGGGCCTTGTGCTTAGAGCAGAAAAGAATATTTAATCACTTTTAAGATATTCCTGTTTACTGAATACCAGCTCAGGTACCATATTATGCTATTACTTTTCTATTGTGTCTACAACCTTAGAGTAGGTATTCACAAGGAAGGATACAGAGCAGCCATGTTAGTATTGGTGACTCAGTTAAAAATTAATCACAGGGCACTTCGTTACATTTAACTCATGATTAATTTATTCAAGCAGACAGTTGAGAAACAAATTTTGATATCACATTCAATACTCGTATGATGATTGAATCTTTAATGATAACCCAACGACCAAATCCCGTTTTCTAACCTCTACAGATTATTTTGAGGCCACATTTCTGTAAGAGGGAATCATATTAACGACTAGAGAGCTGAGTCCCATATACAGTATTAATCTTCTTCTTACAGCATTTTTGAAATAACATGAATGTCCCCATGTGTCGTTGCAAAGTTTAATCATTTTCTCTAGCCTTGGCACATTTCTAGATATCAATCGGAATATACTGAAATAACTTGAAGCATTTTCAATTGGTTACATGAAATATGAAGTAATTCTCTACAAATAATGTATTTTTGATAACTGACCGCGTCGAATTCACAAGCAGCTATTTCTATAAACCAGTAACTGTTTATCTTCCGATGTAATAACAACACGTAGGGACTTTATAAATAGAACACTTCTTAACAAATTACTGTCCAGATTGCTAATACAGATCTTAACACTTATGTGAGAAACAATTCAAAACTGCTGGCAGACAAAGCTACATGTATACCAATCAAATATATCATTCAAATTTCCACCATCATCTTAAACAAGAAATTATATCTTTAATACTGCAGAGCTTCCTATCTGTAAACCGGTGGTCCTCAACTGGGGTCTATATGACCCTTAGGGGGTCCAGGAAAAAAATTGATTTAGATGTATTTATTGGAAGAAACAGCAAGGTTTCTTCCTTAGGCGTTTTACATAGTTCAGTCTACACACGGGAATGTATGATGAGCAAAATAAGAATTTTGGAAGAAGTATCTATAAAACATCAAATGACTATACCAGAATAGAATAGTAACCAAAGGGGTCCATAGATAAAAAAAAAGTGATTGAGAATTACTGCTTTAAACTGATGGAGTAATTATGGCTGGATTCCTTGTGGCCAAGGAAATCCTAAATCAAGACCAACCAGAGTCTAAACAACTTCAATCAAAATAATTGTTGCTGGTGTTGTTTAATTGCAAGTGAGATTTAAATGTTCAGAGCTTCAATGAAATGCATTCTTACCTTTTTAATCATTGTATCTGGCAACACATCATCAAATGTCTTGGTCGTTGTTGAACTACGGACGACAGTTATTCAATTAACCATATAATATATTGTAGCTGTTGATTCTCTCTATATATAAATCTGTCTACCTATCTATCTATCTATCTATCTATCTATCTATCTATCTATCTATCTATCTATCTATCTATCTCTCTCTCTATATATATATATATATACACGCACATAGTAATATACATGGTTTGAAACAATAAGGGGAAGAAAGCTGTTGGCGTGTCGTTAATTTCGTATCCATTACAAGCGTTTCAACGATCGATAAGTAAGATCAATAGATATTCGTGAATTATCAAATATAAAATGTAAAATATAATCGAGCAAATTTATTATGGATCGCAACTTCCTTGTATGCAAATTTATCACGCATCTTCATACATACATACATATATATATATATATAAACATATATAGATCGGAAGAGC
>NC_068990.1:23415505-23417049 GCF_001194135.2 Octopus bimaculoides
TATATATATATATATATATATATATTCAGTTTCCGTCAACCTAATCCGCTCACAAGGCTTTGGTCGGCTCGAGACTATAGTAGAAGACACTTGCCCAAGGTGCCATGCAGTGGGAGTGAACCTGGAACCATGTGATTGGGAAGCAAGCTTCTTACCACACAGCCACGCCTGCGCATATATTGCATATACATAGATACACGCATATAAATATATATATATATGCATATGTGTGTGTGTATATATATATACAGGGATTGGACAAAATAATGGAAACACCTAGCATCATAATTTTGAAATATCTATGAAACCGTCAAAAGCTTGTTTATTTTTATGTTCTTTGATTTATTATTTGTGTTGCTTAATAGGTTTTGCTAAAATTGCTGTTTCTTTTCAGATAGCATCAGAAAAAGGTAATTAAAATTCATTAAAATGACAGATCTATCGGACTTTCAAAGAGTTTAAATTGTCGGTGATAATATGGCAAGTGCAAGCGCAACGCAAACTGCCGAAATGTTTGGTGTATCAAGAAGCACTGTCTCGAAAGTAACGACTGCCTTTGAGAAAGAGGGAAAAACCTCCTTGTCGAAACAAAA
This sequence comes from Octopus bimaculoides, assembly GCF_001194135.2. NCBI lineage: Eukaryota > Metazoa > Mollusca > Cephalopoda > Octopoda > Octopodidae > Octopus > Octopus bimaculoides. The sequence continues at coordinate 23,416,099 of NC_068990.1, forward strand.
CTACGGAACAAAGCCAAAGCTTTCAGATAGGGATTGTCAGATTCTTACGCGACTTGTTAGAAAGGAGCACAAAAGTACAGCCCCCAAAATTACTGCAGAGCTTAATGACCACCTCGAGAACTCAGTTTTCACAAAAACTGTTCGCTGGGTGCTGCACAAAACATTATTTCACGAGAGGGCAGCAATCAGTAAAATCACTACTTTCAAAAACAAACGTTGCAAAGCGTTTAAAATGGAGTAAAAATCTACAGAATTGGGCCCTAGAGTAGTGGAAGAATGTTATCTACTTAGACGAGTATTCCTTTACCTTATTTACGCCCACCGGCCGAGTATACGTGTGGAGACAGCCAAAAGAAGCATTTGACCCAGACTACCTTCTTCCAACTGTTAAACATGGAGAAGGATCTGTGATGATCTGGGGCGGGGCTATATATTGGAAATCCGCCAGCCCAATGGTTTCCCTTCATGGCAGAATTAATAGTCGAGGCTGTTTAAACATTTTATCTGATCAAATTAATCTTATGGTTGTGGAACTGTTTCCGGAGGGAAACGCAATCTTTCAGGATGATAATGCACCAATTCACACAGCTAAAGTTGTTACTGAATGGCTCGAGGAACATTCTAGTGAAGTTGAACACCTTACCTGGCCACCAAAGTCCACAGATCTCAATATTATTGAACATGTATGGTGCATTTTAGAAAAACAAGTAATGTGCCAATATTCCCCACCATCATCACTACAAGAACTGGAGACTGTTTTAGTTGAAGAATGGACAAAAATTCCTTTGGAAGCCATTCAAACTTTGCACGAGTCCATACCTCGTTGAATTCACGCTGTAATTACTGCCAAAGGTGGTCCTACTCCATATCAAAATAAATTTGTTTGAAATTTTATGGTGTTTCCATATTTTTGTCCAACTCCTGTATATGTGTGTGTGTGTGTGTGTGTGT
>NC_068990.1:23418909-23426433 GCF_001194135.2 Octopus bimaculoides
CGTATACCGAATTTTTTTTTTCAGCCGGCCGGCTTTTCGTAACATGAGTGAATATTCTATTCCCTTTTCTCTTTATGAGAGAATTCTCTTCTAAGCATGGGGCTGACTGCGAGTACGTGCCATTGAAAAGGCTCAAAAATTCCGAAATGTACCTGACATTCTCCCTGGCCGCTGAAATGACGAATTTTCCCCATCTCTCTCTCTCTCTCTCTCTCTCTCTCTCTCTCCCTCTCTCTCTCTCTCTCTCTCTCTAATATTTACTGTTTTTAACTCAGTACGTCTACAAGAGGTGTAATATCATACATTCAGCAGTAACTAGCCTACCGGTGATGTACATATATTAATTTTTCTTTTCTACACTAGGCACAAGGCCCGAAATTTTGGAGTGGGGCAGTCCATTAGATCGACCCAGTACACAACTGGCACTTAATTTATCGACCCTGAAAGATGAAAGGCAAAGTCGACCTCAGAACGTAAAGACAGACGAAATACCGCTAAGCATTTCGCCCGGCGTGCTAACGTTTCTGCCAGCTGCCCGCCTTAGTGTATATATTAATTTTGATACCTATATGAATATATAATGTGTTGTGAGATGAATTTGTTCGTTTTCTTTTTCTCTACTTAGTATTCCACAGACATATGTCTAAATAAAGTCAAGTACATATATCCAAATTTCAAAAATGATAAACAAAACTTATCAAGATAGAATAAGACTACAAAAAACACCAAAATGCTACATTAGAAATATTTCTAGTGTTAATTCAAATAACATTGAATGAATTAAAATGAATGGGGAAAAAAACCGAATTAATTCATCTAACAAGATTGTACGTACTTACATATATGTGTGCGTATGTTTATGTATATATGTATGTATGTATGTATGTATGCATGCATGAACTATTATGTTTATATGTATGCATTATTATGTTTATATGTATGCATTATGCGCACACATATAAACATACATATATGTCTCTATAATACTCTAAATTCAAGATTTTTTGTATGCGTGTAGTAATCATCCTTTCTACTTTAGGCACAAGACCTTGAAAATTTGGTGGGAAGGTGGCTAGTCGAGAATATCGATCCCAGTGCGTAACTGGTACTTATTTAATCGACTCCGAAAGGATGAAAGACAAAGTCGATATCGGCGGAATTTGAACTCAGAACGTAGCGGCAGACCGCTAAGCATTTCGCCCGTAGACTGCCCCGCCACTTGCACGTTAAGCTAACACTTCTGCCAGCTCGCCGCCTTTGTGTGGTTAATAATAACAGTAATTATTTTCACATTCTCCCCCGCTGGAGAACCTGAGTACCACTAATGACGGATACCATGTCCTAGTTCTTAGAAGAGCAAATTGTAGTAATTCTGGTTATAGAATGCCGATATCGTTTAATACGGAAAACTGGAAAAGATTGGCCGTAAATAGGTTTCTTTTACGACGGAGAAATGGCTCCGTTCGCTGCGAGTAAACGTTCATCTGTCGAAAAAGAAGCCTATTTACGGCAATCATTTCCAGTCTTCTATAATCAACAATCTCACCAGTTCGACAACCAGATTTACTACAATGTGTGCCCCTTGTTTTTAGGCGAAAAAATGATAAACGCCATGATAAAAATATTTTCTGGATCCATAAGTCTTAGATATGTCTTGGTTTGTTTACGTCGCTGTATCTTGGCAGTTTGACAAAGAGGCCGATAGTATAAGTGCCATGCTTATTAAAATAAGTACTGGGGTCAATTCTTAAAACTAAAATATTTCAGGCAGTGCCCCAGGATGGCATCATTCTGCTGAGTGAAACAAGTTAAAGATATATATATAAAGAAGAAAATTGAGAAGAAATGGATGTAATTAATAATCTATTTGTATGCTACAAAAAGATGACAGCTTTCTTTTTAAAAAACATAACTACAAATAAATTGAAATATAGGTTGAAAGCTCAAAAAAAAATTAAAATGAAATAAGGAACCTACATATATGTTTCAGTCCTATCATCTAGTTAATGGGAATTTCGAAGGTTTCTTAGCATTAAAGCAAAACCTTCGAAATTCCGATCAACTAGATAATAGGACTGAAACATATATGTAGGTTCCTTATTTTATTTTAATTTATATCTTGAGCTCTCAACCTGTAATTCAATTTATTTGTACTGTTATATTTTTTTAAAAGAAAACTTTCATCTTTTTCTAACATGCAAATAAATTATTATTTACATCCATTTCTTTTCCATTTTCTCCTTGTTTTCCCCGCCAAAACTGTACTGATCATTTCAATAATCCCAAACATATATGGATGTATGCATGCATGCATGTATGTATGAGACAGAGAAAAGGGGAGAAAAGAAAGAGAGAGAGGGTGAGAATATGTGAATATATATGTGGATATACGAGTATTGAGTGGAGACGCAATGGCCCAGTGGTTATGGCAGCGGACTCGTGGTCATAGGATTGCGGTTTCGATTCCCAGACCGGGCGTTGTGAATGTTTATTGAGCGAAAACACCTAAAGCTCCACGAGGCTCCGGCACGGGATGGTGGCGAACCCTGCTGTACTCTTTCACCACAACTTTCTCTCACTCTTACTTCCTGTTTCTGTTGTGCCTGTAATTCAAAGGGCCAGCCTTGTCACACTGTGTCATGCTGAATATCCCCGAGAGCTACGTTAAGAGTATACGTGTCTGTGGAGTGCTCAGCCACATGCAAGTTAATTTCACGAGCAGGCTGTTCCGTTGATCGAATCAACTGGAACCCTCGACGTCGTATGCGACGGAGTGCCAACAACAAAAACGAGTATTGAACATTCATACGCCCATTTCCGGACAAAATGATATAAAAACTGTACATTAAAAATGAATGGCAAATTATGCATATTTTGTAAGCATATAAATGCATCATCGCATTTTTATGCATTTACTGTGTGCAACAAATGCATACAGATTTGAGCTCATATCTTAATGAATGGCAAGAAGGTGACATAATCTGTAGAAGAAATATCTTATCATACATGTAAAATAGTTTACACACACACACACAAACACACACACACACACACACACACACATATATATATATATATATATATATATATATATATAGGGTGGGATAAAACTCACGCAGCAAAACATGTGACATTCTATTTGTATTACGTTATTACTATTATTGTTATTATTCATTTTGTTTGATCATGTACAAGTACGTGTACACGTCATCATTATTTTATCTATTTTATTAAATTTTAGAAAAGTTGAAGCATATCTTTCACAATTCCCGAGTGTATTGAGCATATTTTGCGCGTGGCCGTTGGCCCATTCTGTATATTGTTGACGTCATAAAAATTTTATAAGCTTTCGAGAGAATGCGAACTACTACTTTTATGGAATATCTCTAAGAATAGAGATAAAGCTTGTGAATATTGGTTTGCAAATCCCTTTTGGAATAGATGAAGTCGAAGGCTGCCCTTGGGATTTGAACCGACATCTCCTGTAAGGCATGGCAGTCTTTCTACCATTGTACTAAAGCAATCTTTCGAATTTCTCAATCAATTTTAGAAACCTTGTACTCACCAACGAGAATTGCATGTTATTTACGTCATGAGAATTTAGAAACTTCGAGAGAACGTGAAATAATTCACTTTTTATCTGTGGAACACGAAATAGATAAATCTATAAATAATCCTTTCTACGGTTTGGTATCAAATCTAGAATTTTGAGGGGCGTGGGTGGGGAAGGTTACTTGTTGATTTCATCGACAGCAGTGCTCAAGTGTTATTTAGCTTTTTGACTCCGAAAGATGAAAGGCAAAGTGGGATTCGGTGGAATTTGAACTTAGAACGTAAAGCCGGTGAACTGCCACTAAGCGTTTTGTCCGGCATGCTAAGGATTCTGTCAGCTCGCCGCTTTATCTTTAAAAAAATATTGGTTTCAAATTTTGGGATAAGGGTAGTAGTTTCGGAGGGGGGGGGACAAGTAGATTACATCGACGTCAATGTTCAACTGGTACTTATTTTATAGGCCCCGGATGAATAAAGGCTGAAGTCGACGTCGGCGAGATTTGAACTGGGAACGTAAAGCCAGTGAAATACTGGCAAGCATTTTGACTGGGCTGCAAACGATTCTGCCAGCTTGGCACCTTAATAAATCTGTAAATAACAGCGTGTAAGTATGATTTTAAAAGTCTTTGGCTATAAAATTCGAATGCTACCCGTGGGATAGGATTCACATCTGTAAAGTTAACAGATTTATAGCTTTATCTGCTTCGAGCTCTACCGACAAAAACGAAACATTTATTTTTGTATTCAACTGGTCTTAATGGCATAGTAAAAGCTTCTTATATAAAATTAAATTTGAAGGTAATAATTTAAATATTTACAATTTAAAACAGGTGCGTTCCTTTTCCTCGAAGTACCAGAGGCGGTCTCAGACAAGGTGCTTTAAAAAGAGTGAAGTTTTACTTAGAAGATATTAATTGTTAGAACATTAAAAGAGAAAGAGTAAGTTGTTTATGTCTATGACCTCGAGATTTCTTTTCAGTAAATATATTGCTACTTCAGAGAAGGCTGCGTTTTGCCCTGAAAATTTGAGACAAAAATGTGTATTGAAAACAAGTTTTAGTTTTACTGTCGTTTAAGAAATGAAGTAGGGATTTATGTGGTACCCTGGAAATTCTTTGTTCATCTCTCTGCACACGGACTCGAGAGATTTCCATTTTTTTTCTTTTTTTTTTTTTTTTTTTTTGAAATGACAATGCAGAAAGATCTTGCTGTACATATAAACGTATTTTAGTTAATACAAGTCCTGCCAACACTTCTTCGTGGCTCTTGGAACCCTCCAATAAGTCCCTCAACAAATTCGTTGAAAAGAAAAAGTACGTGCGAAGAGTAAGTAACTTTCTTCCTGCATTATGTGAATGACAGTGAAAGATTTAAGATTTTGTTGTTGTTGTGGCGGCGGTGGTGGGAGTGCCGACGGTGCTGTTGTTTATTTAAGTTTCCCCTTCCTTCTCCCCTCTTTCTGCCTTTTTTTTTCGTCTCCTTTTCCTTCCCTTACTTCGAACGGAAATCCTTTCTTTGATGCTAGAATCAGTAACACGACAAAAAGTTCTACCATAAACGTCACCACAACAACCAACACAACATACAAGTTGCGCATATGAAGCATGTGTCAATCAAAGCAAACAGAATATATCACGAGCAAGTCAAATATTAAATTCTTTCTAGAATACTGACCAGACATCTAATGTGAAGAATCTAGAAATAGCCACAACACATGGCGCAGTGATTACCGTACCAACATATTTTACAACTTCAACGGTTAGGGATTGGCGTTAGTAGAGAATGTCTCCTATTCATCGAACATATTTCTAATAGACACCATTTTCTCGTGCACATCAGTGGTCTTTTGTTTCTGGATTGGTTCGTTGTTGATTTTATCCCTTCGATAGTCTACAACGATTATTTCAAGCTGACCCTGTTAGAAATATTTTCTTTCTTGGCATTTCTCCCAGTGACCGATTATTTGTCTAATAGTTGTTTACCACAAAGTAATATTTTTTACTCTATTGGTTCTCTAACAAATTACTACACATACTGAAGTGTTGGCCATGCTTGTAGGCTTTCATGCCAGCTGTACCGTATAACTTATCCTAAATGTATCTTGTCTGTGAAGTGGCTTGGTTGCATCTCTTCTGATCCCACTCGAGTTACATCTTTACTCTCATATATATATTCTACTGATACATCTCTACCCGTGGCTCCAGTAATGGCCTTAGCAATAGAAAAGTGACGAAACTTAATATTTCTTGCCTACAAATGCTTTGGTTCATTTTCAGTGTCCAAGATGTGATATACAGTCGGTTGGTTAACTTCAACAGTATTTCCATATTTTCAGTTAACGCTTGGGGAAAGTAACACAGGAGTACCATATGAATGTTTATCAGCGTTACAGCATGAGACAACAGTTGGTTCTTTTATCCACCTCGTATTCATCACGAATCAAATAAATAAACTCGCATTGACAGGTCTTCACAAAATCATTCAAATGTGTCCTATGGTACGTGTAATAATTATTTGTCACATGATACGTGTAATAATAATTATTTGGCTCACGTGACCTAGTGGTTAGGGTATTGCACTCACGATCACCAGGTCGCTAGCTCGTGGGTCCCATTCCCAGACAGGCCGGTGCGTTGTGTTCTTGAGCAAAACAATTCATCTCATGTTGCTCTAGTGCTGTGTCGGGATCGGCATATCAAAGAGTATACAGCAAGCATTTCTTCTGTCTGTCATAAAGAGTGACTAAGAAAGGTTGGGATAGGATTTCCACTCCAATTTTGTAGACCCTAACCAGTCACGACTACCGAAACAGACCCATGGGTTGGAGGATTGCCGTTTGGGTGGTGCAAAGGTGTCATCCACCAGGAATAGGGAATCACCAACCAATGGTGAACGCAGCGACGCGTTGTTACAGTGCATTGCTCCATCTACTACTACTACTACTACTACTACTACTACTACTACATATGTAGTATTTATTTTTGACACCTGTTTGACCGCCAACCACCGTAAGCAAGAACACTCTCAAACAAAATATTCTTCTGACGTAATGTGAAGTGGAGTTTATACTGGACCCGATCGACGTTGATCAAAATCATTTAATTCAAGGTTCTTATCAGTCTCTCGATTTAGCAAACTCTACCAGTTATCACCGATTACAGAATCCGTACTATTATCACAATATTTATCTCTTGTCACTGACCTAAGCGCTCCAGACGTACTACGTCCATGACCGCTATTGTGACCACGTGCATTGAACAGTATGTTGAATATCAACTTTAAAGCCTTTGATACTGTTGGCTTCGCTTCCACATACTAACACGTAATCTGATGCGCTTCAATCATCTTCTGAGTCATTCAAAGAATAATCGGCATCCTGTAACAATTGATTTCCCTCGTCTAATTTGCACAGTTTTTATAATATACACATAGAGTGTACGCGCCAAGCTCTCGGCGAGGTTCATTTTTAAATATCAGAATCCAAGAAATCATTCGAGTCCTTAACATAGATGCAATTTCCATTGGATATAATAAGAGTTAAATTAAGTTATAAAGTGGAGTTAGAAAGACGGTATGTGTGTCGCTGTGATAGTTACTCGATAAACTATTTTGTGTCGATGTAATAGTTTCTCTATACATGCTATATTTGTCGGTATGGTAGCTAAAGTGTTAAGAGTACTTTAAACTTTACCAAATGCAAAGGTCACTTTTCTTTTCTTTTCAACATCATTGTGCTTCTTCAAGAAGTTCCTAAGCTGACTCAAAAGGTATAATATAATTTGCAAGCCCAAAATGTTAGTTTAAAGTGAAGTCGTGTTTAGTTGGGTTACGAAAGGTATGTATGTATGTATGTAAGTATGTATATTGGAATTGTATGAATAATACCATACTTAATTCTGGTGCCTAAACTTAAGTACCATATTCACCTTGAATCTAAATTTTATATATTTGTATATATATATATATATATAT
>NC_068990.1:23426870-23438261 GCF_001194135.2 Octopus bimaculoides
GTGTGTGTGTGTGTGTGTGTGTGTGTGTGTGTGTGTGTGTGTGTGTGAAAATAGGAATTATGTTTTTTGTGTGTAGTGTATATAAATATAGGAAACCGTATTTTCTATAAACAAATACTGATTTTGTAAGTTATACATCTTAAGTATGAATAGAACAATTCTATGTTGGAAATATTGAACAGCAATTATTGAAATTGCAATTGATGGGGAAAAACAAAAACTCTTTTGTCTTCATGAATAATATGAATGTTAATCCATTTTGTTTCATTCCAATTTTTGTCACTTAAACAAAAGAATATATCGCTAAAAAAAAGTGTCACGATCACGTGAAACATTTATGTGTGTACTTAAGTATATGCCTAAATATGATGTTTAGTGAGTAGAGGAAAACGTTTACTATCAAGTAATTTCTCTATTGGTGTTCACTACATTCTGAATGTGTCATCTAGATGTCTTTGTGTTGTGTCGACGCCCCCAGGCGAAGAAGTAGAATCTCCCAAGACATAAATAGAGGTAGTCTGGCCATGGTAGGAGTGTTGAGTAGCAGTCGAGTAGCAGTTGTGTAGCGGTTGAGTAGAGACCATCTGAAGGTGCTAGATAGCAGTAGCGTTGAGACTTTGCCTTTCATCTTTCGGGGTCGATAAAATAAGTACAAGTTATGCACTGCGGTCGATGTAATCGACCTAATCCCTTTCCTCCAAATTTGAGGCCTTGTGCTTCCATCAGCAAGGACTATTTGGCAATTTTGGCAATTTCTTCTGCAGTAGCTGGAGGTATTAGCTCAGCAAACCCGACCAGTTTTAGGTCCAGCGATGCATTGGAAAGTAATTGTCAAATTGTGCCAAAATTTGAAACCAATATTGCTCTAGGATCTGTGACGTCAATGTAAACTTTGTTTAGTGGTTCATTACTTCTGCATGGTGCGATGTAGATTAGTTGGTGGATTAATTGGCAGGTTAATTGGCAGATTAGTGAGTTTGTTGAGCAACATGGTGCAGGAGTCGTCAGAGATTTGAAGACCAAGGAACAGAGCAGAGATTATTACAATTTCAACAATCTCTACTCATACTGACTTTTCCTGACTATTTTTGCAACCGCTATGAAATTTATTTCCACCGCTACTACTGCTGCTACTACTACTACTACTACTACTACTACTACTACTACTACTACTACTACTACTACTACTACTACTATCACCACCACCACCTTCACCACCACTTCCCTACAAATATCTGTTCTTGTAGCAATGTGAGTTTAGGACTTGAAATGTTGCTATAACTATCAGTTTTTGCAAAGAGAGTGCGGAATTAGTTCTGCAGTTACGGTTGTGGACGCTGTTCATATTCTGGTTGCTATTGCAATTAATGTTTCGTTGTTGTTGTTGTTGTTGTTGTTGTTGTTGTTGTTGTTGTTGTTGTTGTTGCTGTTGTTTTTGTTTTTGTTTTCTGATTATTAAACTTTATAATTTTCTAATAATTGTTGTTATTGTCGTTGTTGCCGCTGGTCCTTGGTTTCCAAATAATTTTTGTGCTTTTTTCACTCACACAAATACATACACAGACACACACGTTTGTGTGTGTGTGTGTGCGTGTGTGTGTGTGTGTGTGTGTATGTATGTGCGTGTTGTATGTGTGTTGAATGTGTGTGTGTGTGTGTTTGTGTTGAGTGTATGCAAAGAATACTTGTTTGAGAGCACTAAATTAAAAATCGAAGAAAAAATAATAGTTGGCACTCCGTCGGTTGCGACGACGAGTGTTCCAGCTGATACGAACAACGGAACAGCCTGTTCGTGAAATTACCGTGTAAGTGGCTGAGTCCGCCACAGACACACGTGCCGTTAACGTAGATCTCAGGGAGATTCAGTGTAACTCAGAATGAGACAAGGCTGGCCCTTTGAATTACATGCACAACTCAATTTTGCTGGTTGAGTGAACTGGAGCAACTTGAAATAAAGTATCTTGCCCAAGGATCATGAACGCAATGCACCTCCGGCGATCGAACTCACGACCTTATGATCGTGAGCTTGATACCTTAATCACTAAACACCGCACCTTCACAAACTCGAAGAAATAATTGGGATATAACACACGTATTCATAGGAGTACGTACTTTTTCTCTCATTTTATTTGATTGTTAAAGGTGAGATGATACCGAATGAGTTCCTCGTGGGCCAACAGTCATCCAGTTGGGGAAGGCAATGGCAAATCACTCTAAAATCTCTGACAAGAAATTACTGTGAGAAAGTTAGAACGAAGTAAAGCTTTATCCAATGGGAGAACTAGCGCTTAAGCGAGAAGACTTTCGTTGCAGTGTCATCAACGCGCCGCAAAAGCGCGCGATGTATTACGACGACGGCGATGGATGATGTCACAGAAGTTATATAGACCAGCACAAGGCGGCGAGCTGGCAGAGACGTTAGCACGCTGGGCGAAATGCTTAGCGGTATTTCGTCTGTCTTTACGTTCTGAGTTCAAATTCCGCTGAGGTCGACTTTACCTTTTATCCTTTCGAGGTCGATAAATTAAGTACCAGAATTTCTGGCTTTGTGCCTAGAGTAGAAAAGTAACGTTAGCACGCCGGGCGAAATGTTTAGCGGTATTTCGTTTGTCTTGTGCCTAGAGTAGAAAAGAATATAGCCCAATACAGACAATATAAAAAATAATACATTATATATTTGTTTAATATGAGGAGAGTGGTGCAATGGTCAGTAGATAGAAACTACTCATATACAGAGTGCGGTGAATATGTTGTCGTCTAAATTACGCAAAAATGAAATAACACTGACATATCATTTTAACAGATATATTTACCGAAATTGCATAAAAATATCTGGAAGTACTAAAGAGTAAATTTATTCAATAAAATCGTCATTGGATTCAACCACAACCTCCAGACGACTTCAGAATCTCTTGCAACTCTTCTGGAGTTTAAGTCTCCCTGTTTAAGTTTGTGAATTCTGCCATAATCCTTGCCTTCAGTTCATCTTTAGTTTTACAAAGAGTTTCGTTGGTCTCTCGCTCAACCGCGCCCCTCGCGTAATAATCAATAAGATTGCAGTGTAGAGAGTTAGGTGGCCAGATGTTAGGGGTGATGTGGTTGCAGAAATTGTCTGACAGCCATGACTGGGTTCTCCTGCTTGTGTGGAATGGTGCTGAGTCCTGTTGCCAGATATAGGGTGCTCCAGCAGCCACCCTCTTGCTCCAGGGCAGCACTGCCTCCTCTAGGCACTTGATGTAGGCCTCTGTGTTGAATGTGAGGCCGTGTGGGAAGATGAATGGAGGCATAACGTCGCCATCGCAGGGGATCACTCCAAACACCATGATGTTGACTGGATGTTCGATTTTTATCATTATCGGTACATGTCCACAGATTACACTGTCTTCAACTTGACACCCAAACACTCTGAAATGTTCGTATTGGAGCTTCCGACGCGAATGCGCAGCAGTACAGCATGTCGTTTCCAAATTTCTAGCAGAGTGAATTGCATCATGGTGCTGTTTTTCTCAGAAGCAGTGCCCAACTAACCCTAGTATACTGTGTAGTAGATCAAATTTAAAAAACAAGCAATGTGCATGCGCGAAATTAAAAATATAAAATGGCGACAATTTACCCATCGCATCCTGTATATATATATATATATATATATATATATATATATATATATATATATATATATATATATATATCTACAAGGGTAAGTACAGATTATATCATGCAATAGGAATTCATAAAGGGTCAAGGAGTCACCAACTGACCGGCGTTCATTAAAATCCAAGAAGCGTAGTGGGCAGAGACGAAAACAACAGAACTTTTTGTTTAGTAACTATGTTAATGTAGTATAGTATAAGGTAATATAATTTGATATAACATAGTATAACGTGAAATAAAAACATAGTTCCTGTATTGATATTATATTATACTAAAATACCAGACTGAATACGCTACGCTCTGTATGTAGATATGTGTTTACACTTCTGAAATAAAACTTGTGGTTCTTTAATTTATTTTACAACCTGCTGAAAGTCTATATAAAAAAGAACATCATTAATAATGTATTAGAAACGATGTAATCGACGGTACCTTCTCCCATCACTTGTATGAACTTGTGCCTTTGTTAGAAGACGGGGTACTCTGATGCATATAGCATACACTGTGTCACGCATTTAGTAACTTGCTTCATATTTCTTAAGTTAAAAAGCTCTCAATAGAACGGAGTTTCATGCTCGTTCTCCAGAGAGAGAGAGAGACGTTTCGCTATCAGTACCATTAATGGCTGTAGCGTTAAAAAGTTCGTTTCGCAACTGCTCTCTTCCCAGATACGATTTCACTTTTACTTTAGAGTCAGGTTGACCGATACCTTGCGGATGAAATTTGACTAATAAAAATGCAGGTCTTTATATACATGTGTAACGTATGTTGTAGATATACAAGCAGCGCAAGTTTAACTATTTCTCCGTAAATAAAAAGTATTACGAACATCCTTAATCGATCCATTTTCAAACTTTATTGTCTTCTCGTCAGAGGTGTCTGCACCTTTTGACCAATCCCAGAGAAACAAGCAGCCAATCTGTTTATATACTCCGCAAATCCAGTTGCTGTGTGTATGTATGTATGCATGCATGCACGTATGTATCTATGCATGCATATATATGTACATGCATATGTATGTCCGTGTGTGTGCATGTACGTGCGTATGTATGCATCTGCGTACGCTTGTAAGCATCTATGCCCATATGTTTGTATGTATGTATGTATGCATAAATCAAAGGTAGAACAGAAAGAACACAACAAGCAGAAACCAACAAAACACAACATGCGGGGAAAATAGACGATAGCACGACAAACGGCAACCGGGACAAAAACAAAATACACGGATCATTCGCAGCCGATTTTCTTCATGAGACGGAGTCCGGAAACTCCTTGTGGTTTCGGCCCCTTATCTCCGATACTACTCAAATCCGATGGGAGCCAGGGACTTAAACTAAAAGCATTAAGCCTCTAGGAAAAGCAAATGAATGTATACAGAAACAAAAACGAGACAGCTAGAATTATATACGTACGACAGAACGCCTTTCGGCTGTACAGTATAAGGGAAAGAAATTTTCGTACATATACAATAATAAATAATTCAATAACAGAAAGGGTCTTTCGACAATCGAACGAACGTAGCGTTATGAAATAGTGATGCAAGTCCAACAGAAAAAGAATTATACATATACAATGGACAAGCGCCTTTCGACTATGCAGCAAAAGAAAAATAATTCTATAATTACAACATAAATAAATAACAGAAAGTGTCTTTCTATCAGTCAGGCGTAGTACCCTGGCGCAAAGGAAAAATGGAAGAAAGAAAAATCTTAACAGACCGGGCGGAAGGACAAGACGAACGCGACCAGCCTGGAAGGCGGCTGATCGAAAAAGGACGACAATGCCTTAACTGGACAGTGATCATGTGGTAGGTGAGGAAAGGAGTTGAAGAGGCCAGAGGGACTAAGGAATAGGAGAGAGGGGAGAGAGAGGCAGAGAGACTAGGGAATGAGAGGGAGGGGAGAGAGAGAGGCAGAGAGAGAGAGAGAGAGAGAGAGAGAGAGAGAGAGAGAGAGAGAGAGAGAGAGAGGCAGAGAGAGAGAGAGAGGCAGAGAGAGAGAGAGAGAGAGAAAGGTACAAGGGAGGTGAGGAAGGAAAGCAAAGGGATTGAAGAATAAGAGGGAGGGAGGAAAAGGGATTAAGGAATACGAGAGAGGGAAAATGAAATCAGAGGGACTGAGGAACGAGGGTGAGGGGAAGAGAGAGTGGGGGGGAGAGAAAGAGAGACAGAGACAGAGAGAGAAGGAAGGAATACAGGAGTAAAGCGAAGAGAGAGAGAGAGAGAGAGAGAGAGAGAGAGAGAGAGAGAGAGAGAGAGAGAGAGAGAGAGAGGAAGAGAGAAAGAGAGACACACACAGAGAGAAGGAAAGAATGAGAGAGAAAAACAAGGAAAAGAGAGTGAGAGTCGCAGATATTATTCAAGGGATATTTTTTTTTAACAAAGTAAACAACAGGACGTACGGAGCGCCGCATGGATAAATCAAAGGTAGAACAGAAAGAACACAACAAACGGAAACCAACAAAACATGGCGGAAAAACAGAGGACAGCGCGACAAGCAAGACAAAAAATAAGATACACAGATCATTCGCAGTCGATTTCTTCATCAGTCGGAGTCCGGAAAGTCCTTGTAGTTTCGCCACTTTGTATGTATATGTGCAGATTTATATGTCTTGTTTCATGTATATATTCTCATGTATATAGTTGCATATCTGGACATTCTCATATATATTTAAATGATATACTTATGGAAAAGTTTTACAGGTTTTTACAGTTCCAGTGATGGATTGGATCTGTAGTCTCTGAATTAGGCTTTCTCCTTTCTGGTTTTGAGAAGCCTAGTTTCTCAAGATTGGTATTTAGACAGTGTGTTACATATCATAGGTCTCCAATAATTACAGGTATAAACCTAAACTTGTAATCTGGATTAAGTGACTGCAGATTTCTCAATAGTTCAGCATAGGTGTTCTCTTTTTCACTGATCTTCAGCTTTATGTTGACATCCGCTGGGCAGCTAATTTCCACAACTGTGCACAGTTTTTCTATCCCAAATCATTATATGTATATATGTATGTATGTATGTGTGAATGTATGTATGTATGTATGTATGTATGTATGCATGTTTGCATGTGTATGTATGTATGTATGTACTTATGTAGGTTGGTGGGTGGGTGGATAGATAGATGAAAGCATGTCCGTACGTACGTGTGTATTAAACGTACGTAAATATTTACGTATGAGTGTAAATATGCATCTAAGTACGTATGTATGTGTATGTATTTACTAATGTGTATATGTATATAAATATATGTATGCAAGTATAATTTTTTCTCTCCTTGTTTCTTTCCGTGTTCCTTTCTGTAGAAGAGCGTAGGCTCGAAACGTTAAAGACTTTCTCATTTCCCGAGCGTTATACTAATAGATCTGTTTGTTTTCAACGCCATTTGTGTTCGTCTGTTGTTGTTTTTTTTTGTTTTTGTTTTTTGTAAATTCTCCCTATAATTTGTGTATCTGTATGTATGTATGCATGTATGTACTTATGTATCTATGTATCTATAGCGTAGGATGTACGCCAAGACGCTGCTTTCCACTCTAGCCACATAAATATTGTAATCCAAGTATTAATTGCCACCTTCAAAACCGGTGGCCACCGACGCTTTCGTTCGCGAATTACAATATAAAAATAAATAACGTTTAAAAACAATAAATAAGCGCGGTGGCGATATTTACATAGACTGCACCGCTAACCACAATATATTTTAGCCTTGAGACAATGCCAGACAAAAGCGCTTTTGATGTCTGAGATCATAATTATTGATATCATATTTACATCATAGTAGACAGATTAATTTTTTTTCAATTTTGTTGTTTTACTTCAGAAGTCAGTTATAAAGGGAACGGACACAGACAGACACACACATACACACACACACACACACACACACACACATATATATATATATATATATATATATATATACGTGTATCAGTGTATGTATGTACGTGTGTGTGTGTATGTGTATATATATATATATATACATACATGTGCGTGTTTATCAGTTGTTGTATATGTGGGCATGTTTATGCATATATGTAATATATATGGACATATATATGAATATGTGTGTGTATGCTTGCAGAGGGAATGAGAGACAGAGAGGGAGGAAGGTAGACAGAGAGGGAGGAAGGTAGACAGAGAGAGAATGAGAGAGAGGAGGAGGCAGAGAAAGAGAGAGTCTATACTATCAACCACCAATGCTTTAGCATTTCTCCAGCATCCTAAAGATTCTGTCAGCTCGCTGCCTTAGTTTAACAAATTATTAATTTCACGCTTTAGTACAAGGCCAGCAATTCTGGAGGGAAGGGATAAGTCGATTTCATCGACCCCAGTGATCGACTGGTACTTATTTTATCGGCCCCGAAATGATAAAAGGCAAAGTCGACCTTGGCGGAATTTGAACTCAGAATCTAAAAAGACAAAAATGCCGCTAAACATTTTTTTTCAGGCGTGCTGCTAACGATTCTGCCGGTTCGTTGCTTGAGTTTAACAAAATATTGATACTACAGTGTTTACGCTCTAAGTAG
This sequence comes from Octopus bimaculoides, assembly GCF_001194135.2. Taxonomy (NCBI): domain Eukaryota; kingdom Metazoa; phylum Mollusca; class Cephalopoda; order Octopoda; family Octopodidae; genus Octopus; species Octopus bimaculoides. The sequence goes on from NC_068990.1 coordinate 23,435,044, forward strand.
TGACCCGTTTTTACAGAGGTCGCTGTGAACTCGTTGTAGGGTTAAAAACCTAAACATATCATGATATCCTTGGTCGTCCAATTGTTACTAATAATTGCAACTATATATATCATCCTTGATTGTCAAGTTCATAGGGTAGAACGACTACCAATCATTTCTGTAGATCTGCATTATTATCGTTTTTTGTACATGTTAATTTTCATGTTAATTTTTATCAGTTTATGTAGGTGTGCATATTGTTTTTTTAATGTGTTAATCTTTTTCAATTTGTTTTTATTTGCAAATGTTACATTGACATTTTAATCAATCTTTGACTTTAATTATCATTAGCAAAAGTAACTATAAATCTTTATTTCTATGTTTCGAACCCAACTGAAATCAACTTTCTTTCATTCTTCTGAAATAACACATATCGGTAGGGAACTCTGGGATCAATTTTAAACGCTCCTACACCACCCCATGTGAGGTCATTGGTGAGGTTTCTCCTTAGGGCTACAGGTAACATGCAGTCCTGTACAACCTGCTGCATGGTCAGTCGTTAGCGACTAAACCGGCAACCCCCCCCCCCCACTGGGCTAGCCTGATGAGGAGGTTTGCTAGAAACCCAGAAAGACTAAAATCAAGACCTGTCAAAAGGACGTATGACCCCAGTGTAGGTTCAACGACGATCTAGCAAAAGCACGGAACCTCGGAAATTCCAGGTTGGTTTCCGGTGTGCTGGAAGACAAACATGATTTAAGCCATCCCATTGTAACCATACTGTTATGGTGGCGTTTTGTTTTTCCTCCTTACCTAGTGTATCTGGGACTACGCTAACGAATGTCCAAATGTGTCCTTCGTATTCTCCTAAGATAGTCATTTGTGACTTAATGGAGAATTAACTGCTTTGTTCAGCAAATCGAGCGAATACGTTGAAGCTCTCTCACTGATCCAACCATGATCTCATATTGTAGTTGTGGCATTTTGTTGTTGTTGTTGTTGTTTAACCCCAGCCCAGCCAACATCTGATTAAAGGAATTCAAGCCCTGATCATTCCGGTGTGTTTATCTCCACACCTATGACTACGCTATCGAATATTCAAATCCGTCGTTCGTATTTTTTTTAAGGTAATCATTTATAGTTTGAAAGAAAATTGGCTGCTTTTTCTAGTAAGTCGAATTACCATATTGGCGCACCCTCTCAAGCTCGACCGCTATCTATTATTGTAGTTGTTGCTGTTTTGTAGCTGTTGAATCAAGGCCGATTTGAGTCAGCCTTGATCCGACAGACCTTTTATTAAAGGCAATGCAGTCGTGACCAACACGTAGATTATTTTTTCAGACATATCAGGTCTAGGATTACATTATCCAAAACAACCTTTCGTTTTTAAATCTTTAAAATGTACTTTAAAGAAGATTTCTTTGTGCTCTCTAGCAGGTCTATCAACCTTATGGGAGGCCCTGTCCCTTCGATAGACTCAAAGAATTCTATTGATTAATTAATTCTTTTTCCCGATTCACGATTTGATCCATATTGGTGTCTATATTGCGTTCATGAGAGATAAATCTTCTCTTGGAAATAACGATAGTCTCTCGACGTCCAATTGTTCCTTCAGGGATTCTATGCAATCATTTGATCACCTATTAAGTGCGTCCGAATCTCCTTCAAAAGACACTGTCGCACTATTTTGAAAATGAAAACACATAAGATAATATAGTCCTAGGTAAACTATGCTGGAAGAAGGGGACGATGAGAGGAGAAAATTACAGTTTCAATGCCCTAAACAAATTAAATGCTACTGGCTTTTAAAAGAACACATTGGATGATGTACAGACTTCCTAAAGAAACAAAAAGATACCAAAAGATTAATGATTACAATATATTTAATTATAGTTCTGCTCGATAAATGTTGAACTCGAGTTTAACAACAATGACAACAATAATAACAAAGTACAATTGTCAGTGTATTTGCAAGGCGAAAGAGTTAATCGATTCTAAAAAGAAAAAAAGAAAGTGACTCTTATGTTACTTTTACAAATGACAATCAATACGCATTTGTGATAATCATTAGCATAATTGTGAATTGTAATCTAGTTACAGAAGCTGTAGGTTTTCAAGAAACTATCAATAAACATATTCACTTTCACAACAATGATTTTGAAACAAATGTTCACAGCAGTAAAGTAGCTGCTCTTTATAATTGTACGTAAGAAGACAGCGAGCAGACAGAATCGTTAGCACATCGGACAAAATGCTAAGCGGCATTCCTTTCGGTTATTTAGGTTCTGAGTTCACATTCCGCAGCGGTCGACCTTACCTTTCATCATTTCAGAGTCGATAAGATAAACACCGAGGTCTATGTTATTGATTAGTCCCTTCCTCCAAAATTGTCTATAGTAGAAAGGATTATTATTTTTCTTCTTATTATTATTGACTGAGAGAGCAGTGCATGCCATCAAAGTGACACTGGGATAAAATATACGAAGCCCATTATACTCAATCACGACGAAGGGGAAAAAATCCAGGTGACGTGCTACGTCTGCTAGTAACCACAGTCAAATGTCTTACAAATCAGAGACGGAAGAATACAAATTCTCTTGACTCACTTTTATTCATTTCTTTCTCGGTGCCGGTTGCTTGAGGGTTCGGTTATTTAAGTAGCGGATAAGAGAGAGTTTATTGTATTTAGATTACACTTTTTTATTTCATTTTATGATAGCGCACTGTTTGAAAGTCCTCGGTCTGCAGGGACTACACCGTTGTAAGTATAAGCAGGTGGTCCAAATAAAATTTTGTTGATAAAATTTGTGCAATGAATCGGTTATAGGCGTAGGAGTGGCTGTGTGGTAAGTAGCTTGCTTACGAACCACATGGTTCCGGGTTCAGTCCCACTGCGTGGCACACTGGGCAAGTGTCTTCTACTATGGTCTCGGGCCGACTAAAGCCTTGTGAGTAGATTTGGTAGACGGAAACTGAAAGAAGCCCGTCGTATATATGTATGCATATATATATATATGTGTGTGTATATGTTTGTGTGTCTGTGTTTGTCCCCCCTAACATCACTTGACAACCGATGCTGGTGTGTTTACGTCCCCGTAACTTAGCGGTTCGGCAAAAGAGACCGACAGAATAAGTACTAGGCTTACAAAGAATAAGTCCTGGGGTCGATGTGCTCGACTAAAGGCGGTGCTCCAGCATGGCTACAGTCAAATGACTGCCACAAGTAAGAGTAAAAGAGT
>NC_068990.1:23438746-23440740 GCF_001194135.2 Octopus bimaculoides
TATGTGTACATATATATGTATACACACACACACACACACACACACACACACACACACATATATATATATATATATATATATATATATATATATAGTTTGTTGATTGAATCTAATGCAATTTAATCAATAAATGTCTCTTTTAATGCACAATCCAAACTACTTCGAGGATATCGCACTTAAATCCCTCAAAGACAGGATGCAACTTTTAAGAAGTAGGTTCCCCTCTACTGGCATACGTGCTTTTATTCTAAATATCGTTGCCAAAATGTATTTGACATGCTAGCTTATAATACAGGTAGGAAGAAAAGAGGCGATGAACGAAAGGAAAAGAAAAGGACTTAAGCAACACGTGAAGTTCTCTTTACAAACGCTTTTTAACACAAATTCACATCCACCAAACAGTCGATTTCTATGACAGAGCATAACAATATCCCGTTGTTCCATAGAACAATATCTTGCCCATTGTTCTTAAACAGAGTTCCCGAAGTTTATAGGAATTTTGTTCAACACGTTATTTGTCTTTTTAAGCATGTGAACACATTCTGTGCTTGGATAGCAAGCGCTGTCCAGGCCTTCTATGTGAGATGTGATGCGTCTATCGCAGATCAAGGAAAGGCTACTCTTCCTGTCAATGTTGTTGGCATTTTCTAGACCATGCGGGATATATGCCTATGCAGAACTTTCTCGGCGCTGGATTTACCATTAAGCTAAATATGAACGTGCGTAGGACATCAAGTGAGGCGGAGTGGGGCGTCACAAAAAGGGTAATTGGTTTACGGTACAAAAGAAATCAATTTAAAATTGCTAAAATAATATCCGGGATGCCTTATCTCTACTAAGTATGAAAAGAGATGCTTTATTTAAGATTAATTTTGAAGATCAGATCAAAGACTTCGCAATTAAAAAATGGAGAAAACCTTTGAAATATAAAGTGAATATAGTAGGCGTAGGAGTGGCTGTGTGGTAAGTAGCTTACTTACCAACCACATGGTTCCGGGTTCAGTCCCACTGCGTGGTACCTTGGGCAAGTGTCTTCTACTATAGCTTCAGGTCGGCCAAAGCCTTGTGAGTGGATTTGGTAGACGGAAACTGAAAGAATCCCGTCGTATATATATATATATATATATATATATATATATATATGTTTGTGTGTGTGTGTATGCTTGTGTGTCTGTATTTGTCCCCCGCTTCAACATCGCTTGACTACCGATGCTGGTGTGTTTACGTCCCCGTAACTTAACGGTTCGGCAAAATAGACCGATAGAATAAGTACTAGGCTTACAAAGAATAAGTCCGGGATCGATTTTCTCGACTAAAGGTGGTGCTCCATCATGGCCGCAGTCAAATGACTGAAACAAGTAAAAGAGTATACAAAAATAAACATTATTTTCCATCTTACTGTTAGCTTTGTTTCATTTCGAAAAATAAAAATTGATTTATGGTTATGGTTTATTATTTATATTTTAAAGGTTAGTAAAGTTAGAGGTCGGAATAACTGTCTAAGGGATAAAAGTATCCGTTATACTAGCGGTATAATTACCTATGTTAACCCTGGACATACATATGCAAGCATATTATGCTCATAAATTACAAGTAATGACAAAGATAAAGATGAGTTTTGTCAGGAATTAAATTTACAGTAAACAGGAAATGGAGAAATATTGAACAACAATTGACTGACATCGATGTTAATCAATTGTTGTTGGACTGCGATCGTGCTCTTGCCACATTTTTCAAGGGTTTTAGTCTAACAAATCAACCCCAGCACGCTCACATATATGCATATATATACGACGGTCTTCTTTCAGTTTCCGTCTACCAAATCCACTCCCAAAGCTCTGGTCGGCCCCGGCTTCAGTATACATACACACACGCACACGCAGCACACACGCACACGCAGCACACACGCACACACACACATTCAAACACACAGTCACACACACACTTACACACACACATATATATTATATATATATATATATATATATATATAT
>NC_068990.1:23442493-23448961 GCF_001194135.2 Octopus bimaculoides
ATACATACATACATACATACATACATACATACATACATACATACATACATACATACATATATACATATGTATATAAAAATATGTGTGTATGTGTGTGCGTATGTATGTGACACGGTTATAGATATATATGGTTGTGTGGTAACAAGCTGGTTGCCCAAACACGTGGTTTCGACTTCAACATGGTTTGTGGCAACATTGACAGGAGTTTTTATTATGCAACTGTTTCCCTGCATTATGAGATCTAGTTGTGTTCCCTCAGGCGATATGTAAATATTGTCTCCGTAAGTTCAAAGTCTTGGCTTCAAGAACATCTTCTCTGTCTGTTGTGACCTGAATTTAGTAGTAGTCACTGAGTTCATCAGGGTGTGTCTTTGCTGAAGCGTCGTTGGCAAATTTATTTGAATGTGTAGATGTAGTGAGATGGTGATTCTGCTAGTGTTAATGTGGTTGCCGGTTTAAAGGGATTGGCAAATCAACAGTACAAAGAAATTAAATGCCAATCCCTTTAAAGCAGCAACTACTTTAACAGTAGCAGAATCGCCATCCCACTACATCTACACATCCAAAGCAATCTGCCAACGGCCCTTCAGCAACAACACACACTGATAAACTCAGTGACTACTACTAAATTCAGGCCACGAAAGACAGAGAGGATGTTCATGAATCCGAGAATATGAACTTATAGAGACAATATTTACATATCACCTGAGGAAACACAACTAGATCTCATAATGCAGGGAAGCAGTTGCATATTCAAGTACATGCACACCTGGAGAACTATGTTGCGTGGAAACAAGTGTAGAGATTAAAAAACAAATGTCCAACCGTATTCCTTGTTGACTCCAACTTTTTCAATTATATATATACATATATACATATATACATATATACATATATACATATATCAAAGGATTTACTTACAAGTTGTTTTGAGCAGAACAGTTAACGGGCCATTTGATAACAGTATAATAGAACTTAAAATTTGAAAACTTTGCATGTTAAAAAAAAGTATATACAATTGTATATTACAATGTCGTAAACTAAATGTTTTAAAATTGCATTTTAAACATTTTTTTCTGTGTTTTGTTTTCCATATGTATGGGAAAACTTTTTATCGTGTATATATTCACTACACGAGGGACGAAGTGACCACCAAAGCCTGGCAGAACCGCTAATGCAAAGAATGAAGAACTCCTAAAGAAGCTAAAAGAGATCTGTTCTAACTCTCAATGCTAACAAGGAAAATTGACGAAATACAGAATTATACCAAAAAAAATAATCAACTATGGAAAAGATCGAAACCAGCAAGCGGAAGTTAATCAAACGTTAAACCAATTACTCAAAAACCATTAAGACTGTAATTCTTCGGAATCCGGAACAAAAATTGGAACCGAAACGAGAAGACAACAATGTCAGTATGTAACGACAAATATTTCCAATTAAATATAGCATAAAGCATTGTTTGGAGCCAAAACTTCACAAACCAGAAAATTTGCCTTTTGTAATATGTTGAAAAATGACAGCAACGTCGAAATATAAGAAAAATGGATTAATTCAAGAGCGATTGTTCTTGCCAAGAAATTCAAATTGAATCTAATCCTAATGAGCCTGACCAACAAAGAAAACTTAGAGAGTAGATGGTTATAGAGGTATTTGAATTGGAAATAGAACAGATGAGATCAATAGCGAACTACATAAAGTCGATATTCAACTTAACCGACGAGCAAATGGAAGAGGAAATTTCAGTAAAGCAGACGACTGCTTTAAGAGGAGATAATCAAAGTTTGGAGGAGACAATGTCAAAATGGATAGTTAAAATCTCTTCAGAGATGGGGGTAGGAAATAATGATTGTTATAGTAATTATGAAACTGAATTGAAAGCAAGAATATTGCCTGGTTAACCCATTTTTTAATCTAAAATCCACAAACCTTACACATAAATATCAAAACAAGTCCAAAAATGTCAAACTTTTTATCACCAGCGATACAGAACAATAACATGAATTCTAGGATATGTAGACAACATTCTCTCTACCTAAAATCTCTAAAGCATTGTTTGAAAATCTTCAATAAATTCTTTCACAAAACAAAGCAAACGGAATTTCAGAATAAAGAACTGACGTCATCAAAGGATTGATTCTCAGCTTGCTTTTGAGCAGAATAGTTAATGGACCGTTTGATGTTAGCATAATGATGTTTAAAATCTGATAACGTAACGCTTTGTTTAAGAAATCTTCAAGATAACTGCTGCACAAAACATCGGTGATATAATTCTCCATATTCTGTTACTTTTAAAAATCAAAACAATTTGTGAAATTGGTTAAGTATTAAATTGAATTTTCTTTTTCGTGTTTTCATGCGCGCGCGCGCGCGTGTAATCGTCGCATGCATTCTTCGTTGTTGTAAATGATCTGAAATCTAAGCCCTTAAAACAAATCTCTAAAATTGTACATGCAAAAAATACATCAATTATTTTGATCTAAAAAATTTTCGCTTTTGTATCATCTTCATTATTTATCTTACTCTATTTTTCTCTAGATATTCTGAACATATTAAACGAATATCCCACTGGGGGGGTTTTCCGTGTGTTTTCTCATAGTTTTCTTAATATCGTTTCACACATTTGCAGAATATCACAAATTGTAATCGTAGTCTTTGTGGTCGATACAGATATGCTATTGTTGCTTACTATGAACCAATGAGGAAATCTCTTCGTTGACGCCTACTATGACCTACAATTTAGTACCTTAAAAGGGAAAGGATAAGTAATTTGCTTGGTTTGGGGATGGAGTTCCCTGCTTCTTCTTACGGTGCCAATGTGTATAATTCTCGTATTTGTACTGTATCATACGCTGTGACAGAAATATATCGTATTTGGGGTTGATACACTGAGCGCAAAATCTTGTTATTGCTGTCGTCTCTGCTGACTATGCTACTTGTATTTTGCCCTTGATCGAGCAGACTGTTGCCCAGGGCATTCGAGTCATGTAAATACTGTTCCATATTCAAGCAAAGTGCACCAATGGCCACATTTCCAGGGCGTTAATTTTTAAATCTTAAAACAATAAACAGGTTTTGCAAGCTCATCTTCTGAATCTATTGCAATGTTGGAAACGTTTCCGTATCATCAGCAGGTATCCCAGGGCTAAAAGGGCCTCGCCCCTTAACCTGTACGCTTCACCAAGTTAGGGCTGCATAGACTGAATATGCCTTCGTCTGCAGAAGAATTCCATTTGTTGTCTCTGTCAACCATAGCTATCCCGAGCTGGTTTCAGCTGTTGTGCCTCTATCTCTTTCATAGCTTTTCTTCAGTTCCAGAGTCGCCTATATACATGAATATCACAAATGTTCATTTCTTCTTCTCTGGTGTCAATAGGGCCGAAAACATAATTGGGCTTAAAGTTTATCTAAGACGACGGAAGGGCAACAAATTGAGAATTCATTGCGGAATAAAGAATAAATACATAACGATTCAGCATTTTATTTGATCGCAGAAATAATTTTCAATTTAAAATTTTGCTTTAAACCACAGGTAAAAGTTAAATAATAAATGAATAACAACAATATATCCGATTATTAATTAAAATCCGTAATACTTTCTAGTATTATATCTTTCTTTTTTTCTTAAAAAAAAAAAGCTATATTGAATATCGTCGAAATCACTGGATGGATGCTATTCAAAACGGAAATAACTTTTCCTTTCTCTGTTTCTTGATGTAATAACTGATATCGATTTTGTTATTTATCAGGACTTCAGAGCGAACTAAAAGCAACATTTTAAATTTTATTTGCATTACGCATTAGTAAGAGATTTTATTTTGTTATGCTTTTTTTCTTATTACATTTTTTTAATATTTACTTTTAAGCCTAATGGTAGCGAATGGATGGATGCTAAGAATGTTGGTTATTAATTCCTTTCATGTTCGTTTTTTATTCTCAACCAACAATGCAATTTCTTTTTATCAGACGATGATTTATAGCTGTGTATGTGTGTGTACATACATACATACATACATACATACATAACACAATGGCCACTGAGAGAAAGAACAAAGAACAAAAAGAAATTCAATTTTCGGACAGTAAACAATTATCTCACTTTAATGAGAAGAAATATACATGGGATTTGTTTTAAAGATACGAAAGATTCAATAATCTTAATTGGATTTATATTTATTCAAGCGAACAAATCTTCCAATAATCTCTGTAATTTATTTATCTTTAATGTATCACATTTGTGAGGGAAATGGTTAAGCAAATATATGTATGGCTCTTGCTGTTTATTTAATTTTATTAGGGTTATTGTTACAAAGAAAAGAATGTGTTCGTTGTTAGCTATGAGCTGAAGTTCTTGAAGATGTAGTGTTCATTGTGGCGTCATAGTTTCTCCTTCACATTCATAATCTAGTCTTATTCGTGATTTCCCGCATGACATAAACGCTGATATTATCTATAGCGTAGGTAGTGTGCACATCACCTGGGCAGGCCTTGATTTTGCAGCCCTGGGGAGCCTTTAAATTTGCCGCTGGAGTAACATTTACACTTGCCGCCCATCCGCTCTTTGCGTATAAAAAATAACTTAGTTCTAGGTACAAAACACAACCTCTCCCATAAAAGCATCACCAGAGGTGGCCCACCTGCTCTCCCCCACGTCCCTCCTAGGTAGGCTACTGGATATTATGCACTCTAAGACGTATACAAATATTGAGATGACATTCTAGTCACATGACCAAACCACCAGCATTTTGTTGTTACTATTGTTTGTTTTCTCCAGATCAATATTGACTGAGCAGAATGGTAAACAAAAAAGCGCTCCAGTCATAACCACCCTGTCTTTTAGCATGGAAGCGATTACTATAAGATTAAGCATCCACATATAATAAACCTTTCAAGATGTGCCAAACATATCAATATAGAATGAACTACGGCCACCATATTTTCTAATAGATTATAAGAACTGGTTTCGTTGGCAGATTTTCCCATGTATCGCATTTCACAAATAGGGAAGAAATATATTCGAATAACTTTTTCAGATTCTAATTGTACATAGGTATATTCTTTTCAACTCAAGGCACAAGGCCCGAAATTTTGGGGGCGGGGGCCAGTCGATTAGATCGACCCCACTACGCAACTGGTACTTAATTTATCGACCCCGAAAGGATGAAAGGTAAAGTGGACCTCGGTGGAATTTGAACTCAGAACGTAAAGACAGACGAAATACCGCTAAGCATTTCGCCTGGGGTGCTAACGTTTCTGCCAGCTCATGGCCTTAATTTTATGTAGACATATTGGAATATTTCAGCTTGAGGATGGCATTATCTATCTTCAAGATTCTGGATACCGTCCCCCTGTTGAGATATATCTCGTTCTCTATTAAATTTCTACCGACGTACACGAAATTATTCACTGGTTCCTTGTTTCTCTTCATTGCCTTGAAGGGTTTAGTCGGACAAATCGACACCAGTATTATTTATTAATTGTTTTTCCGTTTTTTTCTTTTTTTAAAGTCTGGTACTTATTCTATTGGTGTCTTTTGCAGAACCGTTGTTAAGTTAAGGGAACATAAACAAACTAACAGTGGTTGTCAAGTGGCGGGGGTGAGGGACAAACATACACACACGCACACACACACACACACACATTTAAACTCACATGTATATATTTATGTATATATGTATACATACATACGTATATATGTGTGTGTGAATGTGTATGAGTGTGAATGTGCTTGTGTGTGAGTGTGCGTGTTTGCGTGTGTGTGCGAGTGTGTATGCGTATGCGTGTGCGCATGCGACAGTTTTCCACACACTTTACGTCTACAAAATTCACTCACAATTCATCATTGGCCGACTTAGGGCTATAATGGAAAACACTTACCCTTGCTCAGAGTTTCTTGACCACACAGCCATGACTGAGAAGACTGCCCACATGCGACGCTACCTTCGTCGCTCACGAATCACCAACATATTAAATTTTACAACAAACAAAATGTGAAATGTAAATATGTATCGATTCTCAGCTATTTATACGTTTAGACAGATTATTGTTGTTATAAGCTAAAATCAGAAATGATTGATAAACATTGTAATTAATATGCTTAACTAAAATTAGATTATATTGTTCTGTATAATTAATTTACTGAGACACGATTTTACAACAAACCAAAGATTCTAATAGCGAAAGAATACCTGTGTATTAGAGGGTGGTTGGAGTTTGGTTGCTTTTGCAAACGCTAACCATCACGTTCCCTACAAAAAACACCAACAAAAACATAATTTCACACATATGGCGCAAGCACGGCTGTGAGGAAAGAAGTTTGATTTCCAACCACATGGTTCCGAGTTCAGCTCTCGGCGTGGCACCTTCAGCAAGCGTCTTTTGCTTTCGGCCCGGGCCGACCAAAGCCTTGTGAGTGGATTGGTGGACGGAAACTGAAAAATGTCCGTCGTATGTGTATAATATATATAT
>NC_068990.1:23449623-23454365 GCF_001194135.2 Octopus bimaculoides
TGTGTGTGTGTGTGTGTGTGTGTGTGTGTGTGTGTGTGTATGTGTGTGTGTGTGCGTGTGTGTGTAAAGGATCTTAACTATAATATATGTATGACGATGAATCAATCTTTGAAGCACTAGAATTCATACATCCACCATTAATTGTCAGAGATAAAGAAACCAATTAAGTATTACTTCCCAAAGTTTCCAGTTACATAAACCTCGGCGTATTCATGAATAGAAACAGTTTTGTTTCTTTCAGTTTGTATGTTTTTATTATATAGATCTATAATATACTATTTCACAGAGATTACGGCTGCCTTTTAAGTGATTTCATTGATATCTCTGAAATGTTTTGTATGTTGTACTTCTTGAAATCGTTTTATTAATACTAATGGCATGACTACAGCATCAGTTTCTGTTATTCGTAGTGGGTTTTTCCCTCGAGCGAAGTAGGTATCATTGAAATTGCAGCTGTTACTCTGGTTTATATTTCAGAAGTACAAGTTCGGTTTTGAATTTTACATTATTACAACATAAATTCTCAAATGAATACATTTACTCACTGACACACAATTTGACCATACATTGTTTAAACTTCATTCACGATTTGCTAATGGATTTATATTTAGTTTATGCACCGAACAGAGGCCGCTCTACATTGAAATAATCCGACTCCTCACGGCGGTATCAAAACTGACTGCTCTTAGGACTTGCGTGTAGGCAGCTATAGAAAACTCTGTCGAATGTTTATTGTTGTTGTTGTTGTTGTTGTTGTTGTTGTTATTGTTATTGATGATGATGATGATGATGATGATGATGATGATGATGATGATGATGATGATGATGATGATGATCAGAAGGAAGAGGAACAGGGTTTCTGATTCAGTCAGAAAGCCAGGAACTTTAAGGGGAGGGGTTAATCGTTACCATCAACTCCAAGTAATCTATCGATACCGGTGTGGGCGGGGGATAGAATGAAATGCAAAGCTGTCCTCGGCAGACCGCCTTAAAAATTCGATGCGCTTGAAGGCAGATTGATTACTTTGATCTCAGCACTTAACTGGTACGAATTTTATCGAAGAAAGACAGATTCAGCCTCAGCGTAATTTGGCGGTTCGGAGTTGTGGGGAGCGTAGAGTCACAGCTTAATTACAATTACTGCTAGGTCTGTTCTGACTGGGAATGGTCGCACTTTGCAGAGCCCCATCTATGGGCTAAATTAGTTTTTTGTAAGGGTAGATCGAGCTCCTTAGCTGCGGTGAAAGCAATCAATCTACGAAGAGAAAAACTTCAAAATTAATACCGTTTTCCAACATGCTCTTAGCCAACAGAGAAAAGTATGTTTGGTAAAACTAACATGAGGTATCTCATGTCGGTGTGCATTCTACTGCAGGGAAATGAATGATGCTGTCGAGGTCGATAAAATTTATAGCCTTCCATACACAGGCGAGGGTAACTTCAAATGTTATCTTGGAAGGCAACTGAAAAACCTTTTCTATCACAATAGCTTCCACCGACGTTAACTTTTCTCCTTTCATAACCCTGATACCAGATTTAAAATCGGAGCAATATTCAAAACTACTCCGCTACTGGAGTCATATTTGAAATTTCTTAGTTACTGACAACTAATACTGTTTGTACGGCTGTATAAACTAATACTGTTTGTATGGTTTTATAATCCAAGACATTTGCCAGTAAAAATTTTCTCTCATCCTTTACATGTGTTCTTTAAAGTGCAAATAGCTGTTATTTTGTTTACAAGATTTGTTTCACATTTTCTTTTCGTTTTTGTAATTTGAGGGACGTGTACTGCCTTAGTCGCCATATTTGAAATGCCTAGCGACAGAAAAAATGTGTTTGGTGAATTAAACATTGTTTTTTCTAGAGCGGAGAAAAATACCAATAACAAAAGCCTGTCTTTCTATAAACATACTTCGTATAGAATTTACTTTCAGCTTAGTATGTAACGATTTTTTTTTCTGAAATTATATAATCTATACGTAGCTGTCCTGCCAACAACAACAAACAATAATAAAAGTAATACTCTTTTTATTCTTTTACTTGTTTCAGTCATTTGACTGTGGCCATGCTGGAGCACCGCCTTTTTAGTCGAGCAAGTCGACCCCAGGACTTATTCTTTGTAAGCCTAGTACTTATTTTATCGGTCTCTTTAGCCGAACCGCTAAGTTATGGCGACGTAAACACACCAGCATTGGTTGTCAAGCGATGTCGGGGGGACAAACACAGACACAAACATATACACACACATACATAAATAAATATACATATATACGACGGACTTCTTTCAGTTTCCGTCTACCAAATCCACTCACAAGGCTTTGGTTGGCCCGAGGCTATAGTAGGAGACACTTGCCCAAGTTGCCACGCAATGGGACTGAACCCGGAGCCATGTGGTTGGTAAGCAAGCTACTTACCACTCAGCCACTCCTACGCCTATAGTAATTTTTTTATAATTTTGGCACAAGATCAACAATTTTGAGGGGAGGAGTAAAGTCGATTACATCGATCTCAATGCTTGGTTGATGTTGCATTTGATTTACCTCGAAAGGATAAAAAGAAAAGTAGACCTCGGCGGCATTTGAACTCAGAACGTAAAAGCGGAAGAAATGCCGCGAAGTGATTGGTCCATTTTGCAAACGATTCTTTCAGCTCACCGCTTTATCAGCAATAATGATAATAACCCTTTCTACTCAAGACACAAGGCCCGAAATCTGGGGGAAGGATTGTCGATTCCATCGACTCTGGTCATTCGGGATAAATCCCTATACAGAGTTGTGAACTAGCAGCATCCAGCAGGACCCCGAGTACCTTAATAATGCCTTGAGTATAGTGAGAGAAACCACCACCCGACTACGTCGATTTGCCTCCCCAAATGCCATGCTGCAGATACACCGACTTGTCCCGGTTGCTATGTGACCTGCCACTACCACCTGCCACTCCCACCACCACCTGCCACCACCACCACTGTTAATGTAAACTCTATATCGGAAGTGAAGTCAAATTTGTGAAGGCTCGTGGCTTAGTAGCTAGAGTGTTCAGCTTACGATCGTAAAGCCATGAGTTCGATTCGCGGCGGCATGCTGTGTCCTTAAGCAAGACACTTTATTTTCCCTTGCTCCCGTCCACTCAACTGGCAAAAAATTAGTAGAACCTGTCACGTGATTACAACTTATCATATTCTGTGTCACGCTGAAATTCACTGAGCACTACATTAAGGGTACGCCGTGTGTCTGTGGAGTACTCAATCACTCGCTATGTTAATTTCACGAACAGGCTGTTCGTGATCAACTGGAACCCTCAACTGGATCAACTGGGACCGTCAATTTGGATCGACTGGAACCCACGTCGTCGTACCCGACGGAGTGCCAGTCAAGTCAAATTTACGGTGAAGATCAACACGTCGAGGGATCACACACACACACACACATATACACATTCACACGCATGTCCACATTCACACGCGCGCGCGCACACACATACACACACACACACAGATTATACATACATGCGAATGTTAGTATATATGCGGGTGCATCTAAATCGTTGATGCATATCAGCAAAGAATGTGAAAATCGGGAGTTAAAAACGCGTGCTTTTCAAAGAAAGTCCTTTGAACCAAGTCTGCAACGCTCCCTTATTATTCATGCCACCAGAATTACATTGAGTTAATAATTAGTTCTTGGGAAATACCTAATTAACAGCACTGTTGTTCACCATTCGTAGTATTAAATATATAAATCTATCATGAGATCAATGTAATCGATAATACAAACGCCTCAAAGTACGTGTCTTTGATTCCAGCTTGAAATTAATATTTTATCATACTAGTCACAAATGTCATAGAGAAAGTGGTCCTGCCGTGCTGGGATGAAACTACCATAGCATTACATTTCTCTTCATTTTTACTTTATTGCATTCTACTACAAAACAGTAATTTTTCGTATCTGAAAGCAATCTTAACTTTTACCACTTTGCTTGTTTCAGTCATTGGTCCAAGGCCATGCTGGGGCACCATCTTCAAAGATTTAGTCGAACAAATCGACGCCAGTACTGATGTTTCTCTTTTTTTTTTTTCTCTGAGTCCGGTACTTATTCTACCGGTGTATTTCACCGAACTTACGGTGGCGTAAACAAACCAGCACCGGTTATCGAGCGGTAGAGGGAGCAAACACAGACGAAAATACACACTTATGCACACACATACAATATGCATGTGTGTGTACAATTTGGTTTCAAATTTTGGCACAAGGCCAGCAATTTCAGGGAGGAATAAGTCGATCACATCGACCTCAAGCTCGACTGGCACTTATTTTATCGACCTCGAAATGATGAAAAGCAAAGTCGACCCCGGCGGAAAATGAACTCAGAACGCAAAGATGGAAAAAATACCGCTGACCAATTTGCCCGGAGGCAGCTGGCTACCCTGTGTATGCATAATTTATCGTCTCGAACTTATACCATTTTAGTGAATCAATAATAAATCAATTCTTTTAAGCAATGCATTCCTCTTTCACTATCAACTTTCAGTTGCAAATCGTCATTTATCAAATATTGTTGAAATGAAACAAATATATATATATATATATATATATAGAATGTTCTCTATGTGGCTCGTGTGTTCTCGTCTACGTTTGTTTGCAATGTCCTGTACCCAGATATGCACCTATACATACAGGTGGATGTCGGTATGCACATACCTGTACGTATATATGCATATACTCATTTACTTTTGTTTTTAT
>NC_068990.1:23458123-23460035 GCF_001194135.2 Octopus bimaculoides
TATATGCAGGTTCTTGCAGATAAATTGAGACAACTTTTACGATGCATAAAACTGGTTATAAATACTAAAATAATGGTAGTAGACAGAT
The DNA here is from genome assembly GCF_001194135.2 of Octopus bimaculoides. Lineage (NCBI taxonomy): Eukaryota > Metazoa > Mollusca > Cephalopoda > Octopoda > Octopodidae > Octopus > Octopus bimaculoides. The sequence continues at coordinate 23,458,212 of NC_068990.1, forward strand.
ATAGTTTTAATGTAACATTTATTACAAAAACGTTTATCACTCAATATGGCCGCCCTTTGGGGAAATTACTGCCTCCACACAAAAACAAAAGTTTCTTGCAGCTTCCGCAAGCTCGCCTTTTTAATTTTCCGTGTCACACGCATGATGCAGGTCTTTAAACTGTTGACACTTGAGTGTGGTGAAGCATTGGTCCTTGCTTGAAGTACGCCCCATAAAAAATAATGTACTGCCTAAATGAAATGATTTAGTTCAAGGTAGAACTCAAAATTCGATCATAAATTTGATAAAAGTCAGTAGCAAAATAAACATGGAAAGAAAAGGGTATAGGATAGTAGTATAACGTTTCGGATATAGTCATTCATCGGAAACGAGAAGAAAATCTTGGGAGAGACAAGGAAGGGAGGAAAATCGATAAGAAAGAAGAGACATGAGCCCGAGAGAAAACGCATGTGGGTTACATTCACGTTTATTTCTTTTACTTTTTCACGAGTCCTAATATGGCTTTCAGCATTAATATTTACAATTTCCGGACATATGAATGGTATTGTTATATATCGACAGAATTCAATAGTTAATTCATTGCTCATAATTCAGGATGAGGTTGTGGAAAACTGTGTAACAAGGCTGGTGACATAAAAGTATCATAAGAGGACGTTTTAGTGATCAGTGGTGTAGAGACAATGAGCGTATGTGTTAAAGCATCCATTTTTTTACAACCAAAATCTGTCAAAGAAAATTCTGTGGATTTTAACACATGAAATTTATAGCTGGAAGTGAATACATATAAGATGTGGATGAATTAATCAGCAGTATAAATATTGATTAGTAAATATTGATTTACTAATCGATAAGATAACAAAATATCAATGTTGTTTAATTTTAAGAGAAAATACTCGTGTTTCGGCAGATGTTCTAAATTACAGTGAAATTATGAGAATTAAAATTTTGTATCTTCTAAATAGAGTGGACAGTGCATACATACATGCATAGATACACACATAGAAACACACACACACATATATGTGTGTGTGTGTGTGTGTGTGTGTATATATATATATATAGAGAGAGAGAGAGAGAGAGAGAGAGAGGAGGGAGTGAGAGAGAAACGTATATATGTTTATGCAACCATATATAAAACTATAATATATACATACATATCTTCTCGTTTACTTATTTCACTCATTGGACAGCGGCTATGCTGGAGCACTGACCTAAGGTTTTAGTCGAACAAATCGACCCCAGGACATTTTTAAAGTTTGGTACTTACTCTTTGCGGACGAAAACAAACCAACGCCGGTTTTTAAATAGTGGTTCGTGACGAACACAAAGATGCGCCCGAGCGCATACATTCACACTTTCCGTCTACGAATTTCACTTAAAAGGCTTTGGTCGGCCCGTACTATAGTAGAACACGCATGCCCAAGGTTCCATACACGCGTGCATATATATAAATATATGTGAAGGCGCGTGGCTTAATGGTTGGGATATTCGGCTAACGACTGTAAGGTCGCGAGTTCAATTCCTGGCGATGCATTGTGTACATGAGTCCACTCAGCTGACAAAAATGAGTAGTACTTGTATGTCAAAGGGATGACCTTGTCACACTCTGTGCCACGCTGGATCTCCTTGAGAACTGCGTTAAGGGTACACGTGACTGTGGAGTGCGCAAGCATTTGCAAGTTAATTTCACGAGCAGGCTGTTCCGTTGAACGTGTCAGCTGGGACCTGATCATCATAACCGACGGATTGGTCCTATCCTACACACACACACACACACACACAAACACACACACACACATATATATATATATATATATATATATA
>NC_068990.1:23462970-23467930 GCF_001194135.2 Octopus bimaculoides
ATATATATATATATATATATATATATATATATACACGCTCTCTCTCTCTCACACACATACACACACACAGAGAACAGTCGTAGTTTGTATCGATAAAATTTGCATTTTTATGTAGTTTGTTTTTCTTCGGGTATAGAGAAAAAGAATTCCTTTTTCTCCTTGCCCTGAGACCTTGAGAATTTAGGACACAGTTCAGTGTGACAGGAAAAGGCAGAGAGTTAATAGATGTGCATGCGTGATAACGAAGTGTTCGAGAAGACAGAAGTAGTGGGGGAGGAGAAAGAATAAAATATTTGAGAGAGGATAAAAGAATTTGGGTCAGGTGTGGAAAGAATATAAACAGTAAAGTGAAGGGTTAAAACTGGAAAGAAAGATCAGTTTAATAAAAGAAGGGGTGTTTTCGTTGGCCAGGTTAATGACCGCCACGGGAACCGTGCCAACAGCGGTATTCACTCATCTACACGTTCATGAATACATGAACATATATATATATATGGAGAGGACGTTGCCTCTTGTATGTATGTATGTATGTATGTATGTATGTATGTATGTATGCAGTGGCGGACTTGGTCTAAAAATATTGGTTGCCAGGAAACTAAGGGGGCCCACCCGCAACTACAATGCTACCATTTAACTTTTTTGTTTTTGTTTTTTGTTAAAAGTATTTTTTTCAATTGTCTAGAAACACAGCCAGGCTGAAATAATTAATGCATTCTTCCAGAATTTAATAAAAAAAATTCCCAAACTTGAGGGAATAAGCCCCTTAGATACTAACATGTGCCCCCATATATGGATTTTAATGGCGCAGAGGCCCACTTGCACTCGGGCAACCTGGCCAGTCCGCCACTGTATGTATGTATGTCATTGTTCAATTTCATTTCAAGATTTCTAACCTAGATTCAAGGCTCCATCACTGGAATTTCAACATCAACAACAGGGTATTTTTGTTTGTATGTATGTATGTATGTATGTATGTATGTATGTATGTATGTGTGCAAATTTGTACCACCTTCATGGTTTCCTCATATTCCAAGGTTTACTCCGACGGTATATTATACTTTATTTCACGAGACGAAATGAAAATCGACTGCAGTACTATTTGAACTGAAAACCGAGCAGAAAGGATCTACATGCTTTCATTTGTTTACTTTCAGCATTCTCCTGTTTTCACAAGCAGTAAAATACTTTCATTTGCTTACTTCGACTGTTTTCATTAACAGTAAATATTTTTAATCGTCTGCTTTTAGCATTCGACTGTTTTAACTAGTTGCTGTTGCGAAAGAAGTAGTATGGAAGACGAGAGTGAAAGGAGTTGCAACAGGCATATTCATCTCTAGTCTCGGGTTAATCGACTTTTTCGTTTTCCACATGAAACGGAAAAAAAAGGCTGGAGAAGAAATGTCTGTCGCAAAGTGTGTTTCGTAAAAGATGGAAGTCTGTAGCAAGTATGTTGCGAGTGAAAAAACATGTCTAAACGAGAACAAAATAAAGGGAAAAAAACAAAGTCTTCAGTGTAAGTATATGGTTTGTGGGGTCGACCGCGTCCTCCGCTTCATTTTTTGTAAATCACTCGTTCTCATTAATATGTATATATTTTAATTCTTTATTCATACGTTTCGTCTCATTCGATCCCAAGGACACCAATGTTTGTTTTTTCTGTCCTCGTATCGTCCCCTCTTTTTCTCAACCTTATATGGTTAATAAAGAAATTGACTGTTTTAATTAGTTGTAAATACTTTCATTCGTTTAATATTAGCATTCTCCTGTTTTCACTAGCAGTAAAATGCTTTTATTCGTTAACTTTCAGCATTCGACTGTTTTCGTTAGCAGTAAATACTTTTTATCGTTTGCATTCGACTATTTTCATATTTTCGTTCGTCAGCTTTTAGCAGTCGACTGTTTTTGCTCGTAGTAAATAACTTCTACTCGTTTACCATTAGTATTCTCCTGTTTTCACTAGCAATAAAATACTTTTATTCATTTACTTTTAACATTCGACTGTTTTCACTAGAACTAAAATATTTTTATTCGTTAACTTTCAGCGTTCGACTGTTTTCACTAAAATTCTTTCATTCGTTTACTATTAGAAGTCGACTATTTTCACAAACTTCATCGCCAGAAAATAACGGAGGAAAAAAATCGTGAAAAAAATTTTGAAAGAAATTTTGATATCAGTAAAGAAACCCAAAACTATATAATTTTACATTATTTACATTATTTACGTTTGACGGATATTTGTCCTCATCTTGTTTGTTGTTAACACAACGTTTCGGCTGATATACCCTCCAGCCTTAGTCAGGTGTCTTGGGGAAATTTCGAACCTGGGTTCTCATTCCAAACGATGTTACTATTATTATATTATTATTATTATTATTACTATTATTAATCAGGTCGCTGCAGTGAATCGAACTCGGAACCTTGGGGTTAGTATCCCGCGCTCTTAACCACTACGCATATGTACTCTACTAGAAGTAGTGAGTAATCCTTCAATCTAATGTTAATCATATGTGTGCGTATGTGTGTGTGTGTGTGTGTGTGTGTGTAAGTATGTATGTATATCGTCACATAAGAACAAACAATATTTTATAAAATATTTATTTCATAAAATTACATTTTTTTCTTTTTTAAAAATTGGATTTTCTTTTTCTTTTTTTTTTTTTCTTTTATATATTTGGTTATGATTTTTCGCATGTTTCGCTTCTTATTCAATAGAGTTTATTCGAAGATTGACACTTTTCTAGATTCAGATTTTTTTTTATCCTTCAGATTTTTTCATCGTTAGTTAAACAAGAACAAGCAAAGACTTCAAACAACTGTCGACGGAGAATTTTATTGGTCTATTTATTTATTTATTTTTAACTTCAAAATAAATAAATAAATTAAAACCAAGCAACATTTTTTTTTCCATTTGTTCTCGTTTGGGAAATGTGAAATTCCCTGAAGTAGTACTCGACCTATAGATATCATTGCTAAATCATCAAAGTAGAAATGTGTTGTATTCAAGAACCACCACTTGACGTGTAACATGTATGACACCATACAGAGGTAACATTGATAACATTCAGATATGACAGAGTTCTCTTGGCTTAAAGATAACTATTCAAGGCCTTTCAAAAGGATGAATTCCTCTCTTTTCAATTCATATCACTTTTATGGGTTCATTTTCTTTTCATAGAATAGTTTTAAAGTGAAACACTTCAGAAATGGCTGCTTCGCAGTTTCGTGGTTCCAGGTTCGATCTCAAGGCATGGGAACTTGTCACTGAAATTGATCAGACTGAAATTGTACAGTATCCCAACTGTTTAACCATATTTGTTCTTGGATACTAGGTTTAATCTATCGCGCTCTTTTACTCTTTCATCTGGTGCTTAGTTGCTTTTAGAATCCCGACTATATTCTCAGTTTAAGGATAGTTCTATATCGTGATAAGCGGTATTGCCTTACAATAACCATGAGTAGTGGATTATTGCCCCATCGCAACCCTCATCAATTTCAAAAGCTCTGGAAAAGCTTATGAGGACTTCCTTTCCTCTTCTGAATAAATGATAAAAAAGTGGGACAACAGATGACAAATTGGGTTGAACACCAGGTAGTCATAACCAAAAGAGGAATCGGTGGCGTTTCGTTCCTTGACACATTTTATGCTTAGTCAAGACACTCCACAGTCAAAAGGTCGAGTTCGCTTAGCTGAAATAAAATAGTTTAAAAAGGAACAACTCACTTGTACACGCAGTAGCGGCAAAAATGTTCAAATTCGGCCGAAGTCGAATACGCATTTTATCCTGTCGGGTCGATAAAATAAATCTCAGTAGAACACTGGGTCAATATAATTGATTATCCCCCGCTTCCCAAAATTTCAGGCCTTGTGCTTTTAGTAGAAAGAAATATTTATTATTAATATTATATATTCTACTAAGGTAGCTAGCCGGCAGAATTGTTAGCACGCCGGGCTAGATGCTTAGCGGCATTTCATTCGTCTTTAGAACCAGGTAAATTTTGGGGGTCGGTATAATCGGATTTAACCCCTTCTTGAACTTGCTGGTCTCGTGCGAAACATTGAAACCAATATTTAATAAGGCGATGGGCTGGCAGAATCGTTAGCATGCCGGGCAAACTGCTTAGTAGTATTTAGTTTGTCTTTACGCTCTGGGTTCAAATTCCACTGAGATCAACTTTGCCTTTCATTATTTAGTGGTTAATAGAATAAGCTGGGTATTTGGGTCGCTGTAAGTGATATACACTCTTTCCCGAAATTGCTGGCCTTGTGCCCATAGTACAAAGAATATTACATAGAAGCACAATGCTTAACAGTATTTCGTCTGTCTTTATGTTCTGAGTTCAAAATCCACCGAGATCGACTTTGCCTTTCATCTTTTCAGGGTCGATCAAATTAGCAAAATGTAAGCTCTGGAATCGATATAATCGACTTACCCGCTCCCCGGAAATTGCCGGCCTTGTGCCAGAATCTAAAATCAGTACTATACATTATTTCTGTATTATTATAAATTCATTATTTTGATCCCATGAAATTGCACGACTAACAATCATTTTGTAATTGCATGACGACTTGCTGCTACGTCGTAATGGCATTTCAGTCACGGTTTACAGGCGATGCATCAGCTATTGGGAGCAGCACATGCTTTTATGTTGAAATAAATTGGCATTTTTTATTATTACTTTCTATGAACATGACGTAAATTCACCGAACTCGAGCTTTAACTGGACATACAAACAGTATGAATACGTACATACATACATATATATATATACTCTTTTACTTCTTTCAGTCATTTGATTTCGGTCATGCTGGAGCACCGCCTTTAGTCGAGCATCGACCCCAGGACTTATTCTCTGGAAGCCTAGTACTTATTCTATCGGTCTCTTTTACCGAACCGCTAGGTTACCGAGACGTAAACACACCACCATCAGTTGTCAAGCGATGTTGGGGGGACAAACACAG
>NC_068990.1:23469834-23472666 GCF_001194135.2 Octopus bimaculoides
TCTCTCTCTCTCTCTCTCTCTCTCTCTCTCTCTCTCTCTCTCTCTCTCTCTCTCTTAGGGGCTAGAGTATGATATAATACATGTGACATGGAAAACTGCTGTTATAGCTTCAAGGTTTACTTGAGTGTATTATCGATCAAGTTCACATCGTGAAGCTATCATTCATCAATGCAATCACAAAATAAAATTCAATAAATGACTTGGTCGACGCTCGTTAAAATCAGCTGCATCTCTACACCAATGCTTCGATGTAGTTTCCATCAATGAGTATGCTGTTATTACAGATAATTTAAGCCATTTTTTATTATGTGTTTTTCATAAAAGAAACGAAATACAACAAAACAGCTTAGAACAGAATGGAAATCGACAGTAGCTAGCATAAACAGAAGCATTGTCTGAATTAAAACTTTAGTAGACGATAAAAAAGGGATATGTGAGACGTGCAAAGGGAAAGAAACCCATCAAATCTTCCATCCCACTTTGGTGATTGTAAGTTGACAATAAAAAAAGAACTGCAGGTACTCATCGTTGCTGTAGCGAGCAAGTTTTCCTGTGGAGAAACTATATTTATTGGTTGTCGTTTGCTTCAGATGACTTGAGTATCTGCACTTGGAGATCTCCTCTCAAAGTATGGAAAGGTAAGACAGATAAGTTTGGAACTAATGTTATCTTAGATGTTGCAGTCAGAATGCAATTATCAAAAACAGACACCGCAAGACATCACGTCCGATAAGCATGCAGTTTTGCTCATCCATTACCCTGGACTTAATACCTTCTTATCGACACTGAAAGGATGACAGACAATGATGAACACGACAGAACATGAGCCCAAAATGCAGAGAGTTGGAAAAAGTGCCACATGGTCCTGTATCCAACTCTAACGATAATATTTTCGATTTCTTTCAAACAACTACTGAAACAAACTATTTCCAAGTATGTGTAGATAATGTTCAACTTTTAATTCATGATATTTCAAAATTAGATTTGTATAAGTCGGCCCAACTTCACTAACCATAGCTGTGCCTGAATTTTGCTATTTGGCTGCCTCATCGAACATAATGTAATTAAATTGAAGCCCGTCTACAATAAATCTCTTATTTCAGTCTGATTGCTCAATAATAAATGAGTCTAGCCAATGTTTGCTAACTTCAATTCCAGAATTATGTTGAATATTACTATATATGTTCACTATGATTCAGCAACTGAATGACAACAAATAACCAAAGAATTGTAGTTGATAAACAAACATCAGCTGATATTAAATGAATTGTGGTCTATTATATCCTGTGTTTGATTTAATTATACTCCTTGAAATTACATCCCCTTTTACTAACATGTTTATACATTCACAATAATGATTTCATTAACGATCTACAATCATTTTTTCTTATATTTTTGTTTTATATCGCTTTTGAAATGATACCGAAACGTTTATTGAAATTGGATAAAAACGTTTAGTGACATTGAAGGTACCAATAAAAGCTGAAACCGGTAAAAAAGATAAAAGTAAATCTTTTCCTATACATTTTATTTTGAAATTATGCGCAAACATTTAATAATACTATATTTTGAAATTCAATAAAACCTCTGGTGCATTTTAACTCTTTATTTTTCCTATATGATGTGATTTGTGAGGATCGTTGGACATTTTCATTATATATACATGTGTGTGTGTGTGTGAGTGTGTGTGTGTGTGTGTGTGTGTGTGTGTGTGTGTGTGTGTGTGTGTGTGTGTGTGTGTGTGTGTGTGTGTGTGTGTGTGTGTGTGTGTGTGAGTATGTGTGTTCCATCATCGCCTGTATATGTGTGGGTGGAGAAGAATATTTATAGTTAAGTGAATTAACTGAAAGCTACTTTTTACGTAGTACTTTTGGTAAGCAACTATATTAGCAAATATTATTATTGTAATGCAGTTACACGTTAAATGTTGAATTTTTCTAGGTTTTTATAAAGCGTGATTCATTTTAGACTGTGTTTATTCCTAGTTTTAATCTTATGACTTAAGAAAAGATTATCTTTGTATCCATAGGCCTTCATTTATATCCTTGTAAATTTTAATTCATATACAACCCAAATATAAGGAGCAATTTATCAGAAATGTGTTTTATTCGGCAAGAACTCTCTAGAATAAGCAACATTTCTACTCTTGTGACTTGATGTTCTCATAATAATGTCTTCTTGGTTCAACGTGTGAGCATACATCATAGCGATAAGCATGATAGGGACAGTTTTACCAGTTCAACTCCTGTATGCTTGAGGAAACTAAAGTCTCTTGAACAGAAATAACATATTTGATGAGACAAAAGGAATGCACAAAATGAAAATATCTCTATTAACACAAACAGCCACACGAGGCATAAAAGTTTTGACAGCAAGTATTACACACACTGCCAGGTCCCTGACGATGGGTCTGATTGACTTGAAGGGATCGTTGTCAATCATGGCCTGGATCTCAGCAATAAATTCAGGAGTTCTTTTCTTATCAGAACGATCAGAGTGAGTTTTCCAAGCTGCCGCACCTTTGCAATCACCATTAGAGTACACTCAACCAACTCTTTACGAATCCTCTGCACTGTTCTCAGATTGACGCCCAAACACTCTGAAATGTTCGTATTGGAACTACGGGTGCGAATACCAAGCAGTATAGCTTGGCGTTTCCAAACTCACAGACGGTACCCAACTGCTCCTTCTATACTGTGCAGCCGACAAAATTTTTAAAAATGCGCATGATCGAAATTAAAAATATAAAATGGCGACAATTTACTCATCGCCCCTTGTATATATACACGTGTGTAAATATATGTGCGTGTATATATATATATATATATATAT
>NC_068990.1:23473174-23474220 GCF_001194135.2 Octopus bimaculoides
ATATATATATATATATATACATACATACATGCATACATACATACATACATACATACATACATACATACATAGACACACGCGCACATATGTATATTATCTATATATATTTACTTGCATGTGTGTATGTATGTATGTATGTATGCATGTATGTATGTATGTATGTGTGTATGTATGTATATATGTATGTATACGTATGCATGCTGATATACATACATATATCTGTCCTATATATGTGGGAAATTCTGTCTGTGGGCGTGTTTGTTGAGTTGTTAGCTAACTCCTCCTACATCGTTTTTGATAAAATTTAACATGTGAGTAGAACTCATGTCTGGAAACCGCATGACATACTCAGATTGTTGAAAAAAAAATCGATAATAGGGTCCCTGGAAATGATCCTTATTTATAGCCAAGGGAAATAATCCGATCATTTTCCAAAATTATTTGGTATAAATCAAATTGAGTATGCTTATTTCTTACTATTTGAACTGTTAGACTTATGTTCGCACTTTATCCAGTACAACCCTTAAACAAGTAAATAGTATTTTCCTAAACAATCAATCCACTTAATTCGGTTAGTGACGTATTCATGAATGTTGCCACACTAGCACCCCTGAGGGAAATATTCTCTGGGAACGCACAATGTTCCTTTCAGAGTTATTTACTTTGAATTGTTATTATCTCATACCTGATTAACCTGTTATTACGTAACATGCTTCACGATTTTATTATACATACCTTATTAGTATTTCCTCCTATATTCGGGGCTACTTTATTTGAATTCTTACTATCGGGTAACTAATTTCATGTTATTACATAACTGACTTCCCAGTTTGGGTATTCATAACTTATTGGGAATTCCTAAAAACAAGATCCTGTGTAAGACAGTTCGGTATTCTCTGTAAATGCACAAAAGCCGTTTTAAGGGCTACATTCTTTGTATTGTTGTTATTGGATTTGCGAAACAATTATGAGAACGGAACCAAGGGATAAGCTCCGCATCCCGGGAACTAGCGGCTACGTCAGCTAGTATATATATATTTATATAT
>NC_068990.1:23474686-23482712 GCF_001194135.2 Octopus bimaculoides
TATATATATATATATATATATATATCCATACATACATATATAAATGGATGGATGGATAAGTGTAAGCACACACACACTCTCACTCCCTCACTCACTCTCTCTTTCTCTCTCTGTCTTTCTCTCTTTCTCCCCTCCCTCTCTCTCTCTCTCTCCCTTTCTCTCTCTCTCTTCCCACTCACAATCCGAAACCTGTAATTTAAATCAAAGTGGCCTTGTGACACCGGAATGCTAACAGTCTGCATACAAATGCGATACCCTACAAAGATAGCATGCTCATACCTTCACATGCTCCTCTTCCTACTCAGTGAGATAATCTTCGGGGAGGAGAAACCATTAAGCCCAGACGTATACGTGCCAACATGTGTGACATCAGGTCACTGACCCACTGAAAGCATAGAAAAGAATAACCTTATGATTAAATATATATATTATCTATATTAAAATCTATAGGTGTGGCTACGTGGTTAAAAAGCTCGCTTTACAGCCACGTTGTTTCGAGTTCAGTTTGACTTCGCAGCACCTTAGGCAAATGTCTTCTATTATAGTCCCGGGCTGACATAATGCCCTCTGTGCGAACTTGATAGAGGGAAACTGTATGGAAGCCCATCTTATATATGCATATATATATATGTGTGTGTGTGTGTGTGTGTGTGTGTGCATGTATATATATATATATAGAGAGAGAGAGAGAGAGAGAGAGAAAGAGAGAGAGAGAGAGATAGATACACATGTATATGTAGATAGATAGATAGATACAGATAGATAGATAGATAGATACAGACAGACAGACCACTGACAACCGATGTTAGTGTGTTTATGTCCCCGTAAGTTAGAGATTCGGCAAAAGAGAACGATAGAATAAGTTTCAGATTTCAAAAACAAATAAATAAAAAAAGTGCTGCAGTCGATTAATTCGACTAAGGCCAGAGTCTGGTGACTGAAAGAAGGAAAAGATAAAAGATATAAAAATATACGTTTTTAGTTCGTGTGTCTTTATATTCTGAGTTCAAATTCCGCCGAGGTCGATTTTGCCTTTTATCCTTTCGGGGTCGATAAATTAAGTACCAGTTGCGTACTGAGATCGATCTAGTCGACTGGACCCCTCCCCAAAAATTTCGGGCCTTGTGCCTAGAGTAGTAAAGAATGTTGCTGACATTCAAAGCGGCGAGCTGGCAGAAACGTTAGCACGCCGAGCGAAATGCTTAGCGGTATTTCGTCTATCTTTACGTTCTGTGTTCAAATTCCACCGAAGTCGACTTTGCCTTTCATCCTTTCGGGGTCGATAAATTAAGTACCAGTTGCGTAGTGGGATCGATCTAATCGACTTAATCCCTTTGTCTGTCCTTGCTTGTCCCCTCTGTGTATAGTCCCTTGTGGGCAATAAAGAAATAAGAAATGTTATCACGCCGGGCGAAATGCTTAGCGGTATTTCATCTGTCGTTACTTTCTGAGTTCAAATTCCGCCGAGGTCGACTTTGCATTTCGTCCTTTCGGGGTCGATAAATTAAGTACCAGTTGCATACTGGGATTGATCTAATCGACTAGCCTCCTCCCCAAAAATTTCGGGCCTTTTGCCTTGAGTAGAAAAGAATGTTGCTGACATTCTCATGATGGCAAACTAGCAGAACCGTCGGCACGCCGGACAAAAAGGCTCAGCGGCATTTCTTCCAACTTTACCTTCTGAATTCAAATATCCCCGAGGTCGACTTTGCTTTTCATCCGTTTCATGAATGTAAATGATACCTTTGCTGTCGAAATGGGAGGAGTGAGGAGGGGCGTCCCGTTGGACTTGCTCTGCCTGGCCTCTTGTAACACTGAAAATAGATGCTCGGCTAACAAAGCTAATCCATAAGCAATCCGGATCATTTCATGAGTTGCTTTAACATTTTTCTTCAGTTTCTTACATAGCGAGTTTCCAAATTGTCTTCGCGCCCCGAATGCATCCTTCTAAATAGTCAGTTGATCGTTGGGGGTCGATATAATTCACTAGCCTCCTCCTCCAAAATTTCAAGCTTTGTGTCTCCAATAAAAAAAATATATATCTAGCTTGCGATAAATATACCTATAACTTTCTGCAGCTATGAAGAGTGTTTCACCTCTAATACGTTCAAGTAGATTAGTCCAACTATACTAATGACATTCTTTTTGGCTTCCATATTTATTCAAAATTTCGTCGCAATGTTTCTTGTTCCACTTCAAAGAATATATTTGAAATATTCCAATACTTCGTAGAAGATGATCGGAGATAATTCTTGTACTTTCTGTTTTCTCTTAAATCGATTGCTTTTGTGTTGGAGACAACCAGAATCTTGCTGTTCATTTATCTACTCGGATTGATCGAAAATTTAATATTGCTGTTGCTGTTGCTGCTACTGCCGCTATCATCTTTGGCTTCGGGCTTCCTTACAAGTAGTCGAGATATATGTTTGCCAGTCTATTCAACTCCGTTTAAGTGCCACATACCTCTTCCTGGCTTTCAGGGCGTCGGTTTATCCAAAAGTTAGGGAAAAAATAGAGATAACATTAAAACTACATTTTAATAGTTGCATTATTTTGGCTTCCAAATATATTTCACATTTTATATAATGCTACGATTTTCACTGCGAAGAATTTTTGCTGCACAGTTTGGTCGTCCATATATTTTAACCATTGGTTTCGTGGTTATTGTGTATAAATTTGCATTTGTCAGTAGCCTTTTCAGCGACTTAGGTTACTTTTTACATTTACTCTTCTCTTTTTACTCTTTTACTTGTTTCAGTCATTTGACTGCGGCCATGCTGGAGCACCGCCTTTAGTCGAGCAAATCGACCCCAGGACTTTAGTCGAGCAAATCTACCCCTAGTACTTATTCTAGCGGTCTCTTTTGCCGAACCGCTAAGTGACGGGGACATAAACACACCAGCATCGGTTGTCAAGCAATGCTAGGGGGACAAACACAGACACACAAACACACATATACATATATATATATACATATATACGACGGGCTTCTTTCAATTTCCGTCTACCAAATCCACTCACAAGGCTTTGGTCGGCTCGAGGCTATAGTAGAAGACACTTGCCCAAGACGCCACGCAGTGGGACTGAACCCGGAACCTTGCGGCTGGTAAGCAAGCTACTTACCACACAGCCACTCTTGAGCCTATATTTGATGAATTTGTTTTCAGAATGTTGTTCATTTTTTAATCCCTAGTGAGCATCGATAGATTTTGTACAATAGTGTTGTATGCATCATTGTTTCTAGAATGGTAAGTTGATATATGCGGTAGTATTTTCAGATGAGGTGTGGTGTTCCGTTTTTGTTTTCCTTAGTGTTATAATGCCTATCTTCTTGGCACTTTTAATTCCATCATCTATAAGTGATGTTGGACACTGTCTCTCAGTTAGTGTTGTTCTGAGGTCTTGAAGGTAGAGATTCTGAGTATTTCCATCAGACACTATTGTGCAAATCATTTTCGCTAAATTAAAGTGAGTATTTCTATTGATGTGTTTCATGTTGCATGAGCTAAACAGACGACATTGCTTCGAGTCCGTTGGTTTATGATGAATGTCAGTTACAATTTGGTTGTTGACTTTTTTTTATCAAAATATCTAAGAAATGGAGTAGTTCTTTGCTATATTCCATTATAAACTGAATGTTCGGCTTTATACTATTTAGTATTGATTTAAATTCTAAAAGTTTATCAATGATCTCATTCCAAATGATCAAGCAGTCATCCAGATATCTTTTCCAATTCTCTCTTATATAATGGTGAAATGGATGTCCATATCTTTGCAGTGACACGTCATACATGGAGAATTCAAAATATCCACTATTAGGTTCTCAAGAACAGGGGCTGCTTTCGTTCCCATCACAATTCCATATTATTGTCGATAGTAGGTGTTATCAAATAGGAAATAATTGTTCTCAAATTTCAATTTTAAAGTTTCAATAATAAAAAAAAAAAACTGGTTTATGCGTTCCGGAAGTTTTTCGGGGTACGTTTCCTGCTAGAATTTTATTTCTTCCATTCCATAGTCATGTGGGATATTACAATAACTCCAATGCCATGATTAGCAAAAGCGAAACCGGTTGACAACCACAATATTCTTTCATTTAAAATATATTAAAACTATGTAAACTGTGTGCATCTTTCTTCTTTTATTATACATACATACATACATACATACATACATACATACATATATGTGTGTGTGTGTGTGTGTGTGTGTGTGTGTGTGTGTGTGTGTGTGTGTGTGTGTGCATTCACACACACACACAATTAGAATACACCTATAATCAAGGATGTTGCACTCGCGATTCTCGGACCGGGCATGCGTTATGCTCTGAAACATATTACTCCGTTTCATGTTGCTCCAGTCCACTCAGCAGTAAGTGAGTGACGCTGCAAACGGACTATCGTCCCATTCAGGAGAATTATTGTGATCTCGGTCATTTATACGTCAAGGAAACCGGATAACAGGCCTGATGAGTCCCAAGACAGTATT
The DNA here is from genome assembly GCF_001194135.2 of Octopus bimaculoides. NCBI lineage: Eukaryota > Metazoa > Mollusca > Cephalopoda > Octopoda > Octopodidae > Octopus > Octopus bimaculoides. The sequence goes on from NC_068990.1 coordinate 23,479,175, forward strand.
TACTTTATCTAATCAGAAATGTATGGAAATATAATGATTCCTAATATTGTCACAAGATCATAAATTTTATGAGAAATATATAGTCGATTACATCGATTAAATTTGGGGGATGGTGTGTTTTGTTTTCTTCCTTCTCGAATCCTGAAAGACAAAAACTGTTGCCCTTGTCGAGATTTTAGCTCAGACCGTACAGTTTCAGAACTAACATAATTAGCATTCTCTCCACTTATTCTGCTAATGCATTGATTTCCGTGTAAAGAAATAATCCTTTCTACTATAGGGTTAATGCCTGAAATTTAGGGGAGTGGTTAGTCGATTACATTGACCCCGTTCTTTAACTGGTACTTATTTTATAGGCCCCGAAGGGATGAAAGCGAAGTCGACGTCTACTGAATTTGAACTCAGAATGTAAAGACGGACAAAACACGGCTAAGCATTTTGTTCGCGTGGAAACGATTCAGTTTGTTCGCCACCATAGTAAAGATGATAACATTGGTTTCAAATCTTGGCACAAAGCCAGCAAGTTCGGATGAAAGAAAAAGTTGATTACATCAGCCTCAGAGCACAAATAGTACTGACGAATTTCAACCATGTTTCGTGGTCTGCTACCACAACAGCTCCTTTATAGGATCCAGTTAGCTCAAGACATCATCAGAAGGAACCACGTCCGGTTTCGGCCCCTACTCCTCTGACATGGCGGGGCCCCCCTTTTCGGAGGTGTCTTCAGCTCTGGTGTTGGGTGCATGTCTTCTTTCTTCTATTCCCTGGCCTCTTCGATGCAGCATCAACGAGTGTCAGCGTCCGACTGACTGTCTTGTCAAATTCCCCTTTTTATACGTGCTGCTAGGCTCCAGCAGGCTGCCCCAGCAAGTTGTCACGTGACACTGTCTAAATTTCCCGCTGCTAGGGTCCAGTAGGCAGCCCCAGTAAGTTGTCACATGACACTGTCTAAACTTCCCGCTGCTAGGCTCCAGCAAGCAGCCCCAGCAAGTTGTCACGTGACTGTCTAAACTTTAACTGATAATGGAGGGCGCGTAATCTTAGCCCACGCATGCTCTAACCGAGACCGTCACCTGTCAGTCACCTGACTTTAAAATTATGTACGGCAAAATCAATCTCTGCAGAATTTGAACTCAAAACTAAAGACGGACGAAATGCTGCTAAGCATTTGTTCGCATGCAAACGATTCTGCCAGCTCGCCGCTTTAAAATGTAAAAAAATGATAAAATTATAGGTGAATGCGCTAACTCCGTATAATAGTTATCTAATTTACATTTATCTTATACACAATGTACAGACTTTGTTACAACCCTATTAAATAGTCCGGTCGTGAAGTTTTAACTTAAACTAATTTGATTCAAAGTTTTAACTTAAATTCACTTAATTAAAAAGTCGTGCGATGATTTATAAAGACACTAATTTCATTAAAATTTTGTAATTTAAAATCAAATGCATGCTCTTTATTAAATAAGAATCCATTTTGATCAAATAAAGCAACAGTTATGCTGAGATAAATCTTTAATTTTCACTGAATTCTTTCCCTGTTGCTATGAATGTTAGTTTCATAATAGATAAGAACAAAGTTGAATCAACAAGAGAACCACTATGTGATGATTCGATCTGCTAGAGATAACAGCTAAACTTATTCCGTATCACACTCAAATACCAGAAAAACAAACGATACACTATATAATAATGGTAATAGTAATCCTTTCCACTCTAGGCACAAGGCCTGACATTTTATAGGAGGAAATAAGTCGATCACATCAACCTCAGTACTTGACTGATACTAAATTTATCAACCCCAAGAGGATGAAAGGTAAAGACGAGCTCGCCGGAATTTGAACTCAGAACGTAAAACCAGAGGAAATACTAATGAACATTTCGTCCGGTATGCTAACGATTGTGCCAGCTCGCCACCTTAATAACAACAACAACAACAACAACAACAACAACAACAACGCAAAGCAACTTGTCCCACACTCTAACGACTCTGTCCAAATATATCCTTTTGTTAAGACTGTAGAGTACTATTTGAGGGTTATCTGAGTGCTATATCTAGTAAATCAAGCATCTACGTAGACACATTGATAGATAGATAGATAGATAGATAGATAGATAGATAGATAGATAGATAGATAGATAGATAGATAGATAGATAGATAGATAGATATTAAAGTTGAGATCTCTACGTGACTGCTTGGCAGACAGACAGGTATTAAGTTCCGGTCTTCTCTATGTGATTGGAGGTGTCAAGTTGATACGAAAGTTTAAAAAGTGGAATTGTTTTGGTGGAAAGCAAAACTGTTTCCAAAAACGAAACGTGTTATATGTGGTGCGAAAATGTAAAAAGTGAAATCGTTTTTGTGAAATAAAAAATATTCCCAAAAGTAAAGCTGATAAATGCGGTGCGAAAGTGTTATAAGAGATGCGAAAGTATAAAAAGTAGAATGATTTTGGTGAAAAGCGAAATAACCCAAACGCAATGATATTAGATATATTAAGAAAATGTACAAGTGTCGCACATTTCCTCGAGGTGTATTTTCCTTATTGCAGAAAAACAAACGCGCATGCGTAACTGAAGTATAGAAACACAGAGTGACGAGGTCATGGAAAATCTGGAATTTTGACATAACGGCTCTCATATGGACATATAGTTTATTAGTTACATACATACATACATACATGCCAATATTGTGGGGTAAGAAGCTTGCTTCCCAACCACATGGTTCCAGGTTACAGTACCACTGCCTGGCACATTGTGCAGATGTTTTCTACTTTAACCACGGGCCCAAAAAAAGCTTCGTGAGTGGATTTGATAGACGGAAACTGAAAGAAGCCCCCGTCGTATATATATATATATATATATATATATATATATATATGTATTTGTTATTTGTGTTTCTTTGTCCCCCCCCCACCACCACCATAGCTTGACAACCGATGTTGGTCTGTTTACGTCCCTGTCACTTAGCGGTTCAGCAAAAAGAGACCGATAGAATTAGTGCTAGGCTTACAAAGAATAAGTCTTGGGGTCGATTTGTTCGACTAAAGGCGGTGCTCCAGTATGGCCGCAGTCAAATTACTCAAGCAAGTAAAAGAATAAAAGAATATATATATATATATATATATATATATATATATACACATACATACCTACATACATACATACATACATACATACATATAAGGATAAGCTCTATATAAGATTTATAAAGTAACCAGCGTGGAAACCCAATTGAGTAAAAAATTAATACAAAGTATATAAATTGTTTTCCTTAAATATGAAAAGCATTGTTATATGAAGGGCTATTACCGAAATCGTGGGAATGAATATAGAAGAAATTCCTTTAAAAAAAGGGTTTAGTCGTATATCATAAATGATTTCATGGTCAGCATGTGTAATATGTTCCCCAATCATCAGTACGAACATAACCAGAAAATATAAATATAAACATCTCAACATACCAAGTGAACGATATATATATATATATATATATATATATATATATACTTTATCTAAAAGCAGCAGAAATAT
>NC_068990.1:23483510-23484583 GCF_001194135.2 Octopus bimaculoides
TATATATATATATATATATATGAGTGGCTGAAACAAGTAAAAGAGTATATATACATGCGCGCGCAGGCACACACACTCAGACACACACACACACACAGGACAGGTGTTTTCAGTTTCCGTCAACCAAATCCACTCACAAAGCTTTGGTCGGCCCGAGGCTATAGTAGAAGACATTTGCTCAAGGTGCCATGTAGTGGGACTGAACTTGAAACCTTCTGATTGGGAAACGAAGTTTCTTCCCACACAGCTACGCCTGTATCTCATCTATACAAAACAAAAGAAACAAAATCTGTTAAATGAATTTGTTGTCATTTCTAGTCTTCAGAATTCGTTCAAATTCCCAAAATGGAATTAAATTTATTCTAGTTAACAAGTTATTGGGGTTACTAGTTTATGTGAACAGCAGAATACGGTTGATGGTAATGTTGTTTTATCTGATAGTGATTTACTCATTGCAGTTGTAATTTAATCTTATTGGAGTTCTTACTTCATTAAAGACATGCATTGCACTAACTCTGGCATTTACTGAAACAGAAATTCTTTATTTGCCATCCCCACCTCTACAGAAAGCGATAAAAAGAGAGAGAGTGTGAAATAGATAGATAGATAGATAGATAGATAGATAGATAGATAGATAGATAGATAGATAGATAGATAGATAGATAGACAGACAGATAGACAGATAGATAGATAGATAGATAGATAGATAGATAGATAGATAGATAGATAGATAGATAGATATGGACAGAGTGAGAGAGAGTCATGAACGAACGAAAACGCCTGCCTGTAGTCGCTTGAACTACTAGAAATATCAGCTAAATTTCTTTAAATCGTATATTACTGTATTAGAAAGGAACAGGTTTGATAATATGGTCCTGGATTTCTTACACATTGAGAACATTGGGAAAAGAGGGATTGGTCACGGCTCCATTGCACTAAATCGTAGATATGCTAGATCCAAGTTATGAATTGGGGCTAAACAGCCACAATAAAAACCCTCAGCAACATAGTCGCATATATACATATATATATATATATATATATATATATATATATATATATATATATATATA
>NC_068990.1:23484775-23489100 GCF_001194135.2 Octopus bimaculoides
GGCGACGGCTCTTTATAACTGTCATATCTGAAGAGTGCAGGGTTGCATAATCGGGTAGTTAGCTAACACTCCGTTGAAATCCCAGTGCGATACCGATCGGTAAGATCGACCGTAATGGGTATATAACACAGTACATTTCGATTAATATACTCACTCTACTGACAAATATACGAGTGCATTGTTTTCTAGAGTTATGAATTCTTAGATTGTATATACATATATGGCACTCCGTCGGTTTCAATGACGAGGGTTCTAGTTGATCCGATCTACCGGATTGCCTGCTCGTGAAATTAATGTGCAAGTGGCTGATCACTCCAGAGACACGCAGGTAGTTCTCGGGGAGATTCATCGTGACACAGAGTGTGACAAGGCTGGCCCTTTGAATTACATGTATCACTCATTTTTGCCAACCGAGAGGACTGGAGCAACGTGAAATAAATTGCCTTATTCAAGGACAGAACGCTCCACCAGAAATCGAACTCACAACCTTACGATAGTGAGCCGAATAAGCCACGTACATTCACACACACACACAAATATATATAGGTAGAGAAAAGGAGAAATAGAGAGAGAGAGAGAATTATACATATGCGTACATAAAGACCTACAAACACATGCATACACATGTAAAACCCAAACACTCACGCATACACACGACAAAGATTAATTGTGAGTAAGTATATATATTTTTACTTTGAACATAATTACAGAAATTACTTTGTATCTTTGTTAGGTTTAAGTCAAAATAACTAGTTTATCGCTAAAGATTACTGCTTGACATTAGTTTTTTCCCCCCCCATTTGAGACATAAATTTAGAAGTAGGGGTGGGGGATGCCGGCTTAGACACAATATGGGTAACGAGAATAGAGATGTGTGAATGAAGGGAACCTGAGCAGAGAAGTCACGGAATCAACCAGCTCTGAGAAACAGAAGCCGCTGTGTTATCAGTAGAAAAAGTAGTGCGATGAACCAGTAGGTTTGTAGGCTAGACGCAAAGCCATGTCAGTGACTTCGTGACTTCATAACAATCACTCAAATGTCTTTTCACTGGATGTCTGTAAGTGTAGCTGTGAGTGTGGCACCATAGGAGTTCAAGACGTGGACGCAGTACGCCATACTGAAGCTTGACTGATTTTTGTAAAGAGCGGTACTTTCCTTTCTTTTTTTTTTTAATTACTTTGAAGAGAAAGGACAGTCTTCAATATACTGTCATTGCTTCGTTAAAATGTGTGCTTGCCAAGAGAGACGTTCAGTGATAATGAAGACAAATGGTTGTATGGTAGCATATGGAGTAGTCGCGAAGGATCTAGTTGCGTCTTGCTTGTCTTTAAGAGGTTTAATGTGCGATGACGTTTTCTTTAAACTTGCAGTAATTTTGTTTGTTTGTTAGTTTTTTTTTGTTTTTTGTCATGTGTGTATACTTCTTTTTTTTTTCTTTTGATGGGGATGCTGTTCAAAGAAACGATATTGGCATGATCCTGTTGAAGAATGCTTTCGAGTGCGAACCAGTGCATGTTTGGGTGGGATATCTAGTAAGTAATTGGATGAATCTTGAGTGCGGAAAATTGAGTGAAAGGAAATGGAGGATGTTACGAATGATGTTCTTGGAAGTGAAGACGAGTGGGTTGTTGATATATAGAAGAAAGAGTTACGGCAACAGACCAAGCGCCGAGGTATATTAGAGCACTATTATTGTTAGGGTGAGATTTACAAATAGCTTCATCAACATAAGCCGCTATAGTGTGATCCAAAAGATGAGAGATATATTGAGAGCATAGTCGGATAAGTTTAACCTTCTGTCTACCGATGCGTCCATTGGACCCATTTCAGTTTTTTTCATTTGCTTTTAACTATTGTTCATATTACTTGATTCTGTTGATTTCTCGTGAATCTTATTTTTTCCTTTTATTATTCAAAAGGGAAATTTTCTGTATGTTTATGAAAGCTAGAAAATTTCACTTTATACATTAATTACCGTATGGGTCCATTCGACCCTCGAATAAAATTCAGACAATACTCTTGTCATTCTAAACAGAATAAAAGCAGTATCAAATATTATTTTCCTAGATATTTATCAGATATAAAATAGATAAAATTGTATTCAGTTTATTTGCTGAATTTTAGACACTTGACCACGATACCACACAGTGAAACTGAACCCCAAACAATATTGTTGGGAACCTAGCTTCTTACCCACACAACCACACCTGCGCATGTTTAGGAAAAATATTATAACTGCATTAAAGTTTATGGGAAGCTCAATTTTGCATATAGGGCCCGAGGTGATATGTTTGAAACTTTTAGTCTTTTTGTGTATGTGTGAGAGAAAGGGGCGGGAATAAATCTGTCTTATATGCCATCAAATACGAAAATACTTATGCCAAAGTAGAAGATTCAGTACGATAAGGCACCTTGCGACAGCAATCATTATATGCCACATACTGAATGTTAACAAGTTCATTTTTCACCTATTGTGCTAGGTTTAAGCTATGCCTTATGCTAAACCACAGAAGAGCATTCGAAGTCCCAGAATAATCAAATTTACCAGTTAAAATTAGTTCACGCCATATTAACCGGTGCAGTGCAAAATGTTAAAAGTGTGATGGAGAACGACATGGATTATATTCTTTTGTTTCTCTTCATTTTACTTGTTTCCCTCATTGGACTGTAGCCTTGCTAGAGCACATGATTTGAAAGGTTTTAGTTAAACAAAACGATTCCAGTTCTTATTTTCGTTTTTAAACCCGGTACTTATTCTATCGATATTTATTGCCCAGTGAAGATGTAAACAAACCAGTACCGGTTGCCAAGTGGTGTGAGGGGTACAAACACAAACATATAGTGTGTGTGTACATACATACATATATATGTGTGTGTGTCTGTGTCTGTGTGTGTGTGTGTGTCTGTGTGTGTGTGTATGTGTGTGTCTGTGTGTGTCTGTGTCTGTGTGTGTGTGTGTGTGTGTCTGTGTGTATGTGTGTGTCTGTGTGTGTCTGTGTGTGTGTGTGTCTGTGTGTGTGTGTGTGTGTGTGTGTGTGTGTGTCTAAGTCTGTGTCTGTGTGTGTGTCTCTGTGTGTGTGTGTGTGTGTGTGGAGGCGCAATGGCCCAGTGGTTAGGGCAGCGGACTCGCGGTCGGAGGATCGCGGTTTCGATTCCCAGACCGGGCGTTGTATGTGTTTATTGAGCGAAAACACCTAAAGCTCCACGAGGCTCCGGGAGTGGGGTGGCGACCCCTGTTGTATTCTTTTGCCCCAACTTTCACTCTTTCTTCCTGTTTCTTGAGTAACGCTGCGATGGACTGGCGTCCCGTCCAGCTGGGGGGAACACATATGCCATAGAAATCGGGAAACCGGGCCCATGAGCCTGGCTAGGCTTTAAAAAGGCGTAAAAAAATACATATATATATATGTGCGACGCTCTTCCACACAGTGTCTGTCAAACAAATTCACGTACAGGGCATTGGTTAGCACTGCGCTATTGTAGAATATTAGAAAACACTTGGCCAAGTTGCAACGCAGTGGGATTGAACCCGAAACCACGTCGTTGTAAACCGAGATACTTAACCAAGTAGCCATGCCTGTAGCTTATATTGATAATGAATCAGTTGAAAGTATACATTGCACCAAGCAACCTCTTGTGTTATAGTTGTGTGTAAATCTATTACGAATTTGCATTGTAGCTATAACTTCACTCAAAAGTTGGTAAGGTAAATAATCGATAAGTAAAATATCAAATATCGATCGTATAGCGAAGATCTAGTAAAGCATTGATAAATATAGTCTATAAAATACAAATATATATATATGTATAAACATATCGACACAAGATCCCAGCTGTATGAGTGTTTTTGTGAACTATAAAATGTCAATATATCAACATAACAGAGTTATTTGTTAACGTACAAACCGTTTGTTTACCTCTTTCATTTGTTTCCGTTTATTGTTATTGTTTAACCCTAGGTCTTCATCGAGTGAGCAGGCTTGTCATCGAACGTATGTAGGACTACATTCTCCAATGTTTTTTTTTTTCCCGGGGGTTTTCTAAGGTGGTAAAATTTTCATTTGAAAAAAATTAAACTGCTACTTTTAGCACATCAGGCGACTACGTGGAGCTTCCTATTTTGGTGTAGTTTTATTTGGCTTGCTTTTTTTTTTTGGTGGGGGGGTCAGTTGTTTTATTATGAGCGGCGGGAGAGCAGCGAGCTGGCAGAAACGTTAGCACACCGGGCGAAATGCTTAGCGGTATTTCGTCTGCCACTGCGTTCTGAGTTCAAATTCCGCCGAGGTCGACTTTGCCTTTCATCCTTTCGGGGTCGATAAATTAA
>NC_068990.1:23489292-23492922 GCF_001194135.2 Octopus bimaculoides
ATTCCGCCGAGGTCGACTTTGCCTTTCATCCTTTCGGGGTCGATAAATTAAGTACCAGTTACGTACTGGAGTCGATATAATCGACTTAATCCGTTTGTCTGTCCTTGTTTGTCCCCTCTGTGTGTAGCCCCTTGTGGGCAGTAAAGAAATAGGTATTTCGTTCTGAGTTCAAATTCCGCCGAGGTCGACTTTGCCTTTCATCCTTTCGAGGTCGATTAAATAAGTACCAGTTACGCACTGGGGTCGATGTAATCGGCTTAATCCCTTTGTCTGTCTTTTTTTGTCTCCTCTATGTTTAGCCCCTTGTGGGCAATAAAGAAATAAGGAACGTTAGCACGCCGAGCGAAATGCTTAGCGGTTTTCCATCTACCTTTAAGTTCTGAGTTCAAATTCCGCCGAGGTCGACTTTGCCTTTCATCCTTTCGGGGTCGATAAATTAACTACCAGTTGCGTACTTGGGTCGATCTAATCGACTGGATCCTCCCCAAAAATTTCGGGCGTTGTACCTAGAGTAGAAAAGAATCGTTAGCACGCCAGTCAAAATGCTTAGTGGCATTACGTTCTGAGTTCAAATTGTGCCAAGGTCGACTTTGCCTTTCATCCTCTCGAGATCGATGAAATAAGTACCAGTCGAGCACTGGGTCGAAGTAATCAGTTAATCCCTCCTCCACACCACCTACCAGAATTCCAGGCCCTGTAGTAGAAAGGATTGTTATAAATTGGCAAGGAAGTGAACTGACATAATACTTAGCACGTCGGATAAGACGCTTAGCGAAATTTCTCCCGGCTCTTAACGTTCTGAGCTCAAACGACACTGAGAGCAACTTATCTTTCGTCCTTAGGCGGTCGATGAAATAAGGAATCAGTCATGTATTAGGATCGATGGTGTTATCTAACTCCCTCCCCTCAAACCTGCTGATTTTGTGCCAAAATTAGAAAGAATTATTCCGACCGTCGGAAAATTACATACATGCACAAAGACACGTGCAGCGTGTGTGTGCGCGTGTGCATATGTACTATTACAGGCACCAAAAGCAATTTTCAAAAGCATGGTTCAAATGATCAACCATACTCGTTGACTGGTGACAGCTAACTCTTTCAATGAGCTTGGAAAGACATGAATTTGACAATACTGTATTCACTGCTTCACCTCAAACACAAAGCCTTTTTTTCTTTTTTTTCTCTCTGCTAAAATTGAAAAAGCATCGTCTTTCTAATTTCTGAATTCTAGTAAGATTTTATTCAGTGTTTTCTGCTTGAGTTTTCAAATCGATAAGGCCAAATACTTGCAGAAATGTCAAAATATGAGACAGAAAAAAAAAAAGGGATCAAAATGAAAAGAACTTTTATATTGAAATTCAACCTCTGGTGGATTTGCAATAAAGAAAAAGTAAATATGAAGTTAAAATTTAAATTTTACATTAAAAGAAACTGCTTATTCATAAAAATACTTTAAGGCGCAAGCGTGGCTGTGTGATTAAGGTGCTTGCTTCCCAACCTTCTGAACTTGGGTTCAGTCCCAATGCGAGGATTTAAGCGCAAATGTTTTTTTACTAACTCCGCGCCAACTAAAGCCTTGTGGGTGGATTTGGCGGGTGGAAACTGAAAGAAGCCTGTTGTATATCATGTGTGTGTATGAGTGCGTTTGTGTAAAAAGCGTAGAGAGGGGAAAAATGTGTCTTTGTGTTTGGGTTTATTTCCCAACACCGCCAGACAACCGTTGTTGGTTTGCTTACGTCACCGTATCTTAGCCCCTCGACAGAAGAGTATCAGGCTTTGATATTAATTAGTGCTAGGTTAGATTTGTTTGACTAATTCCATTGAGGCGGTGCACCAGTATGTCCGAAATCCAGTGAATGAAACAAGCTACAAAATGACAGAAACAAACCTTCAAAATTACGTTTGGTTTATAAAAACTAATTAGCTTCGCTTATGTAATTTGAGGTGCATTGTGGTATTTTGTGATGTTCTTAGCTTTTTGTGGTGCATTAGAGGCTTAGATAAGGTGAAATAGTTTCAGTAGAGGATTAAATCCGCTTTTGTGATATCAGTTTTCCGGCACCTCACCTCTTTCTGTACAATTCGGCTTTACAAAAGCAGATTTTGATCAGTTAATATCCTGTACAAACCTGAAGTCCTATAACATGAATATTAATATCTACCCAACCATGTCACCTTCCTATTTCTAAGTGAGGTCACATAGTAAACCGTGAGGTTACGCAGTAAATCGATAATAACACTTCCTGTCATCATCATCATCTACAACAGCTGCAACAGTAACGTATCATACAATATATACATACATATATATATAGTGTATGTGTGTGTGTGTGTGTTCAAGATGTTCAGTTTAATTTAACAATAACTAACGTTGTCATGTGCAGGATCAATATATTTTAAAATCAATAGGCGCATAACAAAATCTATTAATGCGTATATCTTCAAAATTTGATCAGATTAATGAGGGTGACAGAGTTATCAGAAACATAAATATGCCAGAGAAAACTGCGTCGCTTTGTCTGTTCGAATCCCAGGTGTCGATAGTAAAAATGTCTATCTAGTATGTTAAGGGTTAAAATTTAATTGACTTTATCATTTCGCATAGAAATATGTGAAATGTGTGTGTGTATGTGTGTGTGTGTGTGTGTGTGTGGTTGCTTTTAAATCAATATTTAGCTGCAAATTTGAAATATCTTATGTTATATGCAATAATAATTGCTTTGTAGTGAATCATTATTCTATTTGTATATCTTACACAAGCTGAGAATTAAGAACAGACATATCGATTGAAGAAAGAAAGAAAGAAAGAAGGAAAGAAAGAACGTGGGAATGTAAGAGAGAAAGAGAGAAGACGTTTTGAATTATATCTTCACATCAGACACAAACGTAAAAAGCTTCTGAAATCAAATTATACTTCATTTCTGAAATTACAGTATTGGTACTCTCACTATGGTGACTATACGTCTTCAATATGTCCCGTTGTCACTTGAATATCATTACATGTATAAGGACGTCATGAAGGCGCGTGGCGTAGTGGTTAGTGGTGTTGCACGCAAGATCGGGGTTTCGATTCCTGGATATAGAGCTACGTTTGTTTGTTTTGTTTGGGTTTTTTTTTTTAGTAAAACAATTGATTTCCCGTTGCACCAGTCCACTCAGCTGTAAATGAGTAACCCTGTAATGGACTAACGTCCTATCCAGGGACAATGATGTGGTCTCGGTCATTTATATGCGATGGACAATGATTAACCGACAACGAATAACCGAAAATTTAGTGATTTGCGCTCTATTCTTATAAATTTGTTGCCTCTGTTTACACGATTTTTTTTTTTTTTTTTTAACTAATAGTTATTTTAGACATTCTCCGAAGGATTATAAGCGAGGTTTACCTTTGAAAACAAAACGTATAATGACGCAACGTTATACTGCAAAGCAATTTTGTTCGAATCACTTCCCTATCTACCATTGTAATGCTTTTCTTTCGGAGAATATGAGAAGCCAATTATATCAAGGTTAAGCTAAATATATTTGTATGCATACATTTAATTTTTTTTTTCTTACTGAGAAGAGACGAAACGTAATTGGGAAATATCTTTATTGAATACAATAAACAAGTATCAAATTGAAATA
>NC_068990.1:23494157-23496515 GCF_001194135.2 Octopus bimaculoides
ATATACATATACATATATAAGGGCATAACTATACAAGAATGCCTCACGTTAACAACCGTAATAAACACATTTTTACCGAATGCGAGGAAATGCAGCCTTCAAAGAAGCTAGCCCTCTAAAAACAGACTGAACTATAGATCACCGATTTCGTGATCATTATAGTAATATATAATCTTCACTCGTCAGTATAGTATAGTATAGTCAAGACACATAGAAATAGACAAAAAGTCAACATACACCTCATGTATTCTGGACAGCACATAGAAGATTGTTTATCTCTATATATCTATGAAAAAGGCGGGCTTTTCGAGCTGCACTTCGGTACCATGTGTTTTTAATCGGAATAAAATTCAGCACTGAATATATTCCAGTTATATATTTAATTAATACAATAATAGGATTAACTTTTATATAAACTACTTGATAACTTCTTATATATAGGCGCAGGAGTGGCTGTGTGGTAAGTAGCTTGCTTACCAACCACATGGTTCTGGGTTCAGTCCCTGAACAAGTGCCTTCTACTATAGCTTCGGGCTGACCAAACCCTTGTGAGTGGATTTGGTTGACGGAAACTGAAAGAAGACCGTCGTATATATATATATGTTTGTGTGTGTGTGTGTGTGTGTGTGTGTGTGTGTAAGCGCAACTATGACTGAGTAGTTAAGAAGCTTGCTTTTCAACCGCACGGTTTTGGGTTCAGTCCCATTGCACGGCACATCGGGCAAGTATCTTCTACTATATTCCTGGGCCAATCAGTGCTTTGTGAGTGGATTTTGCTGACAAAAATTGAAAGAAGCCCATCGAATATATATACATATGTGTGTATGAGTGTGTCTATGTCTGTATGTATATGAGTGTGTCTGCACGCGCGCACGCGCGTGTGTGTGCGTGTGTGTTTGTCTCTTATCACCGCTTGGTAACAGGTGTTGGTTTCCTTACGTCTCTGTAACTTAGCGGTTCCACAAAAGAGACATGTAGTATACTTACCCGACTCAAAATGAAATCATAAGTACTGAGATCGATTTTATTCTTTCAACTAAGTCCTTCAAGGCGGTACCCCAGCATGGCCGCAGTCCAATGACTGAAACGAGTAAAAGATAAATATGAAATACATAAATAGACGTGGATAATAAAGTCTCTACGGAATCAGAAATACCATCATTTTTCAGAAGTAAATCCTGGACACACAGACAGACACACACACACAGACAGACACACACACACACACATATATATACATACACACACACACACACACACACACACATATATATATATATATATATATATATATATTCAAATATTTCGGGAAGTCCATTCATCGAATAAAAAGTCCAGTAGGCTAATGCTTTGATTTCTTTATTCTTCGTCAGACATGTTTAGCAGGCATATCTATAGAAAACATTTAAATACTTTCTATAGCTAGATTGCTAACGGACATATATAAAGCCTAACAGAAATATTCAACTTCATCCAAATTTCCTTTATTAAAATATAAATGATTCACGCGAATGTGTCGACAGAAATATAAGACTATCTTAAAACTGTTACTATTCGTAGGTAATTAGTACGATCGAATAATTCATATGTTGTCTGTCTATTTACATCCAAACTCATTGTTCAAAGTTTTTTGGGAAGTTAAATATGAATTGATACGAATTGTTCAAAGTTTTGTTTTAAGACTGTAGTAAGAAAAAATTTTAAGATGGTTTATTTTCTGTCTGACTTAAATCGTTAACTCTTTATCACCATTTGAATATAGAGTATAGAGTTTATGCTCAGTATTTGATGAAAAATATTTATTTATTTGCTCTTTTGCTTGTTTCACTCATTAGACAGCGGCCATACTAGAGCATCGCCCTTGTAGGGTTAGTTTGGTACTTATTCCATAGCCTACGCTCTCTTTGCCAGACCTTGATGTTTGTTAAGTGGACATAAAGATGTGTTGTCAAAAGGTGGAGGAACTAACATAAACACAGAATACCAATACATACAGCAGCCTCAACGAGTGTCAGCGTCCGACTGATCGTCATCTGCTGCTAGGCTCCAGCAGGCAGCCCCAGCTAGTTGTCACGTGACACTGTCTAAATTTCCCGCTGCTAGGGTCCAGTAGGCAGCACCAGCAACTTGTCACATGACACTGTCTAAACTTCCCGCTGCTAGGCTCCAGCAAGTAGCCCAGCAAGTTGTCACATGACACTGTCTAAACTTTAACTGACAATGGAGGGCGCGAAGCCACTTCAGTGTCAGCCTGTCTCACCTAGACATGTTATGACTTTCAAGCCATATTCGGTCTTCCCGCTTCAGCCATATATAGAAGCTGGCTTTTTCGATCGCCTCCTGTATCCTCCTTATCAG
>NC_068990.1:23496596-23498089 GCF_001194135.2 Octopus bimaculoides
CACCAAATGTACATTCCGCCTTTCTTCTTCCTCCTTTCTCACTTCGTGTACCACTGACTCTTTCATCTCTTTTATACTGCTCTTGCAAAATGGCCTGAAACTGCTCGTCCCTAGACCGGCTCTTGCTTCTTGCGTTGCTCCAACTATATCGGCATGTTTTAGTATTCCGATCGCCCTGTTTACTGCCTCTTCCGCATTCCATTTCCTCCCTGAAGTTTAGACAGTGTAGCAGCGGGAAGTTTAGACAGTGTCATGTGACAACTTGCTGGTGCTGCCTACTGGACCCTAGCAGCGGGAAATTTAGACAGTGTCACGTGTTAACTAGCTGGGGCTGCCTGCTGGAGCCTAGCAGCAGATATAAAAAGGGGAACTTGACATGACGATCAGTCGGACGCTGACACTCGTTGATGCTGCATCGAAGAGGCCAGGGAATAGAAGTAAGAAGACATGCACCCAACACCAGAGCTGAAGACACCTCCGAAAGGAGGGCCTCGCCACGTCAAGACGGTAGAGGAGTAGGAGCCGAAACCGGACGTGGTTCCTCCTGATGATGTCTTGAGCTAACTGGATCCTATAAAGGAGCTGTTGTGGTAGCAGACCACGAAACATGGTTGAAATTCCTTTGAAGCAATGCATCTGTCCAAATGTGTTTTCGTTTAAGGACTCTTTTCATTCGGGGTAACAAAGAAAAAGTTACTGGGAGCAAGATCGGGTGAATAGGGAGGATGGATAAACGGGGGTTACAATCAAAGCAGTGCTTCAGAGCTGCTACGTAAAATATATGGTTAACAGTTTGATCAGGGGGAACAAATTCTGTGTGGACAAATTCCTTTTGCATCGATGAAACAAATCAGTATCGTCTTCACGTTGGACTTCACTTGACGCGCTTTTGGGGGGAAGCATTGAATGCTTTGAATGGAAGCTTTGAATGCTTCCATTTACTTGATTGCTGCTTCATTTCTGGGTCGTAGCAGTAGCACCAGCTTTCGTCACCAGTGATGACCTTCGAAAAAAGGTCCGAATCAACTTCCAACTGTTCTTCCAGTTCACGAGACGCTTTCAGTGACTACTCTTGATTTTCTGTGAGCAAGCGAGACACGAATCTTACTGCAACTCTTTTCTGTCTAACACAGTCAGTTCCCACATGATGTATATATATAAACATATATATTATATATATATATATGCATATATATATATGACGGGCTTCTTTTAATTTCTGGCTACTAAATCCACTGACAAGGATTTGGTCAGCCTGAGGCTATAGAAGAAGACACTTGCCCAAGGTGCCACGCAGAAGAACTGAGCCCAGACCCATGTGGCTGGGGAGCAATCTTCTTACCACACACCCACTCATATATAAGTGTGTGTGTGTGTGTGTGTGTGTGTATGTGTATGTATGTAGAGTATATATAAACATATATACTCATTCATACGTGCATGCACATACGTTCATAAATACACACACACACACACACACACACACACACACA
>NC_068990.1:23498099-23499566 GCF_001194135.2 Octopus bimaculoides
CACACACACACGCACACACGCACACACACACACACACACACACACACATGGATCGGCTGAAAAGTTCATTGGCTGACCAAGGTACTCTCGTAGATTGTGACCAAATGTGTTTTATTTCCAACATAGACCAAAAAGTAAAGGTCAAAATAAAAATTAAAACAAAAATGATGTTTTTTTTATTTTGCTTTTATCTTTTTTACATTCACTTGACCAAGACTATCATTCAATAAGATCCTTTCTTAGCTGTCCTCTCTTCCCCCGCCAAACAAGGTGACATGAAGCTCACAATGTCTCTGTTATTCTTACTATCACTATTGTTGCTGTTGTTGCAACTATTGTGATGAGTTTGTGTTTTGTTGTTCGTACGTACCGCCTACCACCAGAATGTAATTGATTGGGGGTATTCTAGAAGTCTTTTTTTTTTTATCGGACTTCACCCGATGAAGCACCCACGAAAAAATTTAGCAACCAATGTGAGTCAACAAGTAAAATTACTGTGACTAATGTCTGATATACTAAACACAATTCTGTTTTGAATATCAGACATCAGTCACGGGCATATGGCATATTGGTTAAGAACGCGGGCTACTAACTCCAAGATTCTGAGTTCGATTCCAAGCAGCGACCTGAACAACAACAATAATAATGATAATAATAATAATAATAATAACATCGAAAAACACCTTAAGAATGAGAACCAAGTTTGGAAATTTCCCCAAGACACCTGATGAAGGCTGGAGGGTATATCAGCCGAAACGTTGTGTTAACAACAAAGATGAGGACAAATATCCGTCAAATGTAAATAATGTAAATAACGTAAATAATGCACAATTCTGTTGTCATACTTATAAAGAGGACTGCTTTTACAAAAGCAAGATATATTTTTTTTTGCGTTGATGTTTTTCCTCCAGTTATTATTATTATTATTATTATTATTATTATTATTATTATTATTATTATTATTACTTTTTTTTTTGCAAAGAGAAATGATTGTCTGAATATAGAAGCCTATCTAATCAATATATTGCTACCATCAAAGATTCAGTCGTTTCGTTTCTTTTCGGTGCATTTCAGCTTTTCAACCATAATTTTCTCTGACGCATTTTTTTCCTTCTTTGACTTGTCTCAATATGGTATATATTTCTTTGAAACTAATTCGTCTAGAGTCTCACAGAAACATACAAAGGCGTTAGCTAGTTAATAATTGAAACTGTCTCATTCAACGAGATGCAGTAATTCATATACTACGCATATATGTGTGAGTCTGTCTATGTATGCATGTGTGTAGGTATGTATGTATGTATTTATACTTGTTCGTGTCTGCATGTGTGTGTGTGTATATATACATAGAGATAGAGAGACAGAGACAGAGAGAGAGATAAAGAGCGAGAGAGAAGGAGAGAGGGATACTTATAGATATAGACATATATACATGTACACATATATATATGCATATATATGCATATA
>NC_068990.1:23500088-23502387 GCF_001194135.2 Octopus bimaculoides
TTTTGACGTAATGAAATAGTGGAAGCCAAAATTGAAATTTAAAAAATTAATTCTATTCAGAGTTCCTTTTTGCTGTTTTTTTCCTTTTTTCAATAATAAATTTTTTTTTTTAACATTTCTACGATTTCTACGATGTGTAAATCATGTTTATACAAAACTTGTGTAATATGAAACGGAGGAAGTAGTTCTAAACATGCCAGAGTTCAATAATAAACGGCGTAAGAAAAATCATCTCTGAAGCAGAAGCGAACCATTTCAGGGTCCTGTCCATGACCACATGACTGACCTGCTAGAAATAGCACCTAAACCTCTCTCTCAAATCGAATCCCGATGTCTGAAAAATTAAGTAGCTATTGGATAATGTAATCTTGAGTATTTAAAAAGATGGGTTTTATATATCCAGAGATAAAGCACGCTGTTAATATAGATAGACCTGCATCCCCAAAGACTAGCCCATCTCTTCAAGGCCGGAAGATAATTTCATCTTTAACAATTATTGACAAAGTTCGTGAAGGTGCGTGGCGTAGTGATTAAGATGCTCCACTCACGAACGCAAGCTTATGGTTTCGATTCTCAGAACGGGTAGTGCGTTGTGCACTTGAGCAAAACACTTCATTTCAGGCTGTCTGTCTGTCTATCTAAATACAGTAATCCGTCGTCATACCGCGGTTCACCTATCGCGGTTTATTATTTAAGATTACGTCGTTTCTTTCGTGGTGTTGTGTTGTATTTATAATAAAATAAATATATACAAATTATAAAAATAACTGAGTGACTGAAAAGATGACTCGTTACTCGCGTGAACCCGAGAACCTTATCAAGTCTACCTAGGCTAGAGGCTCTCTCCTACGTGTACTCTTCAAGAACACACGTGAGACTGCCCAAGCTATTAAAAGGATGCATTTCAAGCGTACCACTCGATATTTAAAACATCGGAAAGTCGAGGGATTTCCGCAATAATCGAGGGATTAGCGTACAACGCATACATATGTATACACGCTTTGTGTCACCAGTATATACTTAACGCACGATACGTATTTGTATTTACACTTATTCCATTATTGATTATTCTGCTTCCGTGCTGACGCAATGGCCCAGCGGCTAGGGGGAGCGGACACGCAGTCGTAGTATCGCGGACGTTGTTAGCGTTGAGCGAAAACACCAAAAGCGCCACGATGCAGCGGCTGGTGACGAACCCTGATGTACTCTTTCACTACAACTTTCTCCCACTTTTTCTTCCTGTTTCTGTTATGCCTTCCTTTTGAAAGGGCCAGCCTTGTCACGTTCTCTGTCACGCTGATTCTCCCCGGGAACTACATTAAGGATACACGTGTCTGTGGAGTGCTCAGCCACTTGCACGTTAATTTCACGAGCAGGCTGTTCCGTTGATCGGATCAACTGGAACCCTCGTAACCGATGGAGTGCCACGATTCTGCTTCCTATATTCCACAATTTCATCTTATTTTCAACTTAGTGAGAGTATCATGTATTATAAACTTTAGCATATTTACAACTGCACGCATGTGTTTCTTTCTTTAAGCAGAGCAAAAAAACAAACAAACACTGAAGTAATTTAAAATTACTGATTGATTGGTTAGTGCCTCCTCAAGTCTACACAACACGTATTGTTCGTTAGAAAGTCTTGCAGTGAATGTGAATAATAATGCTTATTATGTACATTTGTTGCTTTTGCACGGAATGTGGTAAATATGCTATAAATATGCAGCTTTTGCACAAACTAAACCTGCTGACTGTTGTAAATCTTTAGAAAATGTATGCAACCTGCTTACGCTATCAATGTAGTATCCATGTGTAAATATGTATATATTTTGATGATTTTGAATACATACACACGTAGAACATATGTGGAATTAGGTAGAGCATGCATTTCTTGTAGAAAATAACATAATGTGGAATAACGGACGGTTCATTGGCTACAACATATTGTACATATTAAAAGTATAATATTCGTGAAGTGATTAATAGATTTAACTAATTTTCCTGTTTTTTTTTCATCCTCATATTCACATTATCAACTTTCGGTGTGTACATTTTTTAACAATACTTCCAATAGGAAAACTCAAATGTTTGCACATACAAACTGAAATGTTGTAACTTTCACATCTATTAGGTAATCTGTTATATATCTCTGTATGCGTATTTACATGCACACACACACACACACACACACACACACACACACATATATATATATATATATATATATATATATGTATGTATATATATATATATGTGTGTATATATATATATATATATATATATATATATATATATATAT
>NC_068990.1:23502515-23503803 GCF_001194135.2 Octopus bimaculoides
TGTGTGTGTGTGTGTGTGTGTGTGTGTGTGTGTATGTATTCTTTTTTTCTGATTCTTAGTTTATAATAAATGTATAGATAGCATGATTTATCGCCCCAGTATTCCATAAGTAAATACCCAGAGCAGTCTTTATAGAAACCACTTAACAACTAAATGATCAAGTACATGAATGAATATTAAACTAATTCTATGTAATCTTCCCTTTCTAATGTTAAAAATTGGTATATATACACATATATCTATTTTGACTATAATATCATTTTTAATAATCTTAAATTTTATCTTTATACAACATAACAATATTGTTTATATACAATCACCCATAGTACCCTGTGATAATTTCCTCCGTATTAACATTATAGGTTTTATTAGTGTCTTGCCCCTTTAACTGGAAATTAACATCTTGATTTGGGGTCTTCCCCTACCCAACCTCCTTTATAGACATTACTTTATACTAATCCTAGACATCTTGACAATATTTATGACCATACCCAGCTATGTGCTGTCAATGCACTCCTGCCCTCTAATCTAAATAGACACAGTTCTCTAGTCTTAGAGTTGGTAGTTGATAAAAAGACTAATAAATTAAAAATGAACCACAATCCTTTATAAGCTATGACCCCAACAAACTTCATAGAATTCTTAGAAGTATAGTATATTCTTAGCTACATTAGAGGCAACATGGACTCTTTCCGTCTTCTTGCTCTATTAGAGCATTTGAGTAAAATGACGGTGTGTGATTTGAGGGAAATTTGGCTGGTATATCTGGTAAAAAAAAGTCTACAGTTTGACAGAGTTAAAGAAAGTGATACAAAGAAATGTTTCAGTCATGTATGTACATATTCACACAGTCATGTATAGGTGAGTGAATGATGTATGTATGCATGCATGTATGCATGTATGTATGTATATACGTATGCAGACAGGCATTGTATGTATGTATGTATGTATGTATGTACGTATGCTTGTACGTACGTATATATATATATGTGTATGTATGTATGTATTTATGTATGTATGTATGTATGTATATATAATTATATATAGTTATGATTTAAAATATAGAGGAGAAGATACACCGGGATGGAGTTAAAATGTAGGGTAACAAGCATATATACGAAAAAATTAAATTAGCCGTCTGAGGAAAGATATGTGATGTATTTGAAAGGTCACGAAAGAGTTTTACATTAAATTCTAGACAAGCAACAGTTTTTGTTTATTTATTTTTTTTTTGTTTTTGTTTTTCGCATGTTCCTGATATCATTTAATAAATATTGTAAAAACGAAA
>NC_068990.1:23503844-23506280 GCF_001194135.2 Octopus bimaculoides
AGGCATTAATAATACATTTAGAGAATACAGAATACTCGGGTTAAATCTGACGATTTTTTAATGTTCCCTTTTTTCAGGAACAGCTTGAGGTATCGGTGAACTATTAATGGCCGTTGAAGAGCATAAAGATTAAAGTTGGAGTTGAGAAAAAGTTAGAGGTGGTAGACTGGAAGCCATCTGAATATTCTTTTCTGCTCTTGGCACAAGGCCCGAAATTTTGGTGGTGGGGGGGGTCCAGTCGATTAGATCGATCCCAGTATGCAAATAGTACTTAATTTATCGACCTCGAAAGGATGAAAAGAAAAATCGATCTCGGCGGAATTTGAACTCAGAACATAAAGACAGACGAAGTATCCATTTTCCTTTCTATTCTAGGCACAAGGCTCGAAATTTTTGGATAGGGAGCCAATTGATAAGATCGACCCCAGTACGCAACTGATACTTAATTTATCAACCCCGACAGGATGATAGGCCAAGTCAACCTCGGAGGAATTTGAACTCAGAACGTAAAGACAGACTAAGTAGCCATCTGAATATTGGAGAAGAAACGCTTGATGCAAGACCAGTATTATAAGCACAAGGCCTGAATTTTTTGTGCGGGAGCTAGTCGATTACATCAACCCCAGGGCGTAACTGGTACTTTTTTCATCGACCCCGAAAGGATGAAGTTTCCAGCTAAATATTGACGCAACAACTAGTATTCACCAAACGCATATTTTACATAATAATAATAATAATAATACAACTAAAGGAGGCGAGTTAGCATAATCGTTAGCTCGCCGAAAAAATGCTTAGCGGCATTTCGCCCGTCTTTACGTCTTGAGTTCAAATCCCACCGTGATCGACTTTGCCTTTCATCCTTTCAAAGTTGATAAAATAAGTACCAGTTGAGCACTGGTGTTGATATTACGGACTTACACCTTCTATCGAACTTGCTGGTCTTGTGCCAAAGTTTAAGCTAATATAATAATATAACTGAATTTTTATTATTCTTTATCAATTTCGTTAAGTATTTTCATTAGATTTCTTTAAATATTTCTTAGCAAAACGCTGTAATAATATATACTCTTTTTTCTTTTACTCTTTTACTTGTTTCAGCCATTCGACTGCGGCCATGCTGGAGCACCACCCTCAGTCGAGAAAATCGATCCCAGGACTTATTCTTTATAAGCCTAGTTCTTATTCTATCGGTCTCTTTTGCCGAACTCTGCTATTGTACAGGGACGTAAACATGCCAGCATTGGTTGTCAAGCGATGGTGAGAGGACAAACACAGGCACACAAACACACATACATATATATATATATATATATATATATATATATATATATATACATATATACGACAGGCTTCTTTCAGTTTCCGTCTACCAAATCCACTCACAAGGCTTTGGTCGACTCGAGGCTATAGTAGAAGACACTTGCCCAAGCTGCCACGCAGTAGGACTGAGCCCGGAACGATGTGGTTAGTAAGCAAGCTACTTACCACACAGCTGCTCCTGCGCCGATAAAAACGAAGAAATAATTGTTCTTAAATCAGGAAATTGTTTTTATTACTTTATACACAGAAATTTTATTTCAGAAATTTATATAATGGGGATCGATAAGTAATCATCGATTTCATAAAGGGATCAATGGCATAAGGAGTATGCTGACCCTTGCTTTCCACGGTCATTCGGCGTTGAATATTGTTGTCCCTCTTTCCTCATAAATTTATCAATATGTTCGTAAATGGAACACATTTGATCATTGGTCTGCTCAGTCGGGATTCCCCCGGGGCTAAACAATAACAAGAACAAATATAACAAAAACAACAACAACAATAACAACGATAGTAAGAACAGTAACAATAGTATGTATTCTTATTAGTATAGCTTAAAGAAAAATTAACTCTGCTAAGCTGATTCAAGCTTCATGAAATCCAATATGGAGTCAAAGTTCTTAGTAGCGCGTGTCGAGATATGCAATTGTGCAGATTGTGCATGTTGTTTTGTTATTTGAGTTATTCACGTGTATTTGTGTGTGTTGCACGATAGACTGCAACTTTGACATTATTTCTCTATGATATCACGAACATATCACGCAGCGACAATCATATGATCTGTAGGGGAATATCTTATACAGGTCAATATATAAGTACAAATATAAATAAATTTACTCAAAGACACTAACGTGAGAATCAAGGACAAATGCGTGCATGTATTGATGTATACATATGTGTGTGCATATATACATATATATATATATATATATATATATATATATATATATATATATATATATATATACACACACACATATATATATATACACATATTTATATATACACATATATTTATATATACATATATATTTATTTATATATACATATATATGTATATGTTTATATATATATTCATATAATATATATATATGAATATATATATATATATATATA
>NC_068990.1:23506522-23508329 GCF_001194135.2 Octopus bimaculoides
TAGATAGATAGATAGATAGATAGATAGATAGATAGATAGATAGACAGGCAGACAGGCAGACAGACAAACAGACAGACAGACAGACAGACAGACAGACAGATAGATAGATAGATAGATAGATAGATAGATAGATAGATAGATAGATAGATAGCGTATGTGTGTGTTTGTGTGTGTGCATATATATGTATGTATATACTTATATATGTATGCTTATACATGCATATATATACTTACGTTTATATATGTATGCTTATACATGCATACATATACAAAAGTTGATGTGCACTATCGCAGTTCATATGTATGTATACGTATGTATATACATATACATACGTATACATACATATGAACTGCCATAGTGTACATCAACTCTTCTTCCACACAGTTTGTAATCATAACAGTAAAGGAGAGAAAAGAAATATGTATATATGTATATATATACATATGTGTGTGTGTGTGTGTGTGTGTGTGTGTGTGTGTGTGTGTGTGTGTGTGTATTTTTGTGTGTGTAAGACGGTGGTGGCGTGAATATTTCAGTTTTGTTGTTGATGGGTGGGATTTTCATCCTCCGTTTTTTTTGGGGTTTTTTTTTCGTGTTTCTTCTTTTACTCTTTTCACTGTTTCACTATAATACAATATTAGTTTATTGACAATATCACTAATTAGCTGATATTATTGAAGTACTATCCACATCCTCATAAATTAGAACATTCGAAGTAGTAAAGTATTTGAAAAGAAAAAAAAGCACAAAATGTGATCGGAAAGTATTCTAACGTATTTAGTTTCTTTTAGTTTCAAAGACGACGTTGAAAAACTATACTGACAATTTCTAAAGATATATAAATGACTTTGAATTGTTGTTAGGTGCAGAATTATGACTTTTCACTTTGTTTTGCAGCAGATATTGTTATATATCATTATATTTTATTATTCAAAATTTTATATTGCACATATATATGATACTGTTATTTATTATATACCGTTATTTATTGCATATATGTGGATGTAGATAGATAGATAGATAGATAGATAGATAGATAGATAGATAGATAGATAGATAGATAGATAGATAGATAGATAGATAGATAGATGCGTGTGTGTGTATTTGGGTGGGTGTATGAATCTCAGGAAAATTCATTGGTAATGTTAAGTTTTATATAACGTTCGCTCGTTTCCGCAAGCCGATGATTGACACTATTGCGTCAACCCATTAGCACGCATCCTCGGCATTAGCAGCAATTCTACCACTCTGGAAGTAACAGATAGGTCAGCATGTCATTTTTTAAATATCTAATATCTAACTTTTCCGTAATGACATTTTGCTCGTAACTTACAAATGAAAATTGTATACATAAATTTCTAATTTATTTAATGAGTATAAATGGAAACAGCTGTAGCAAGAAATTATTATCAAATAATTAATAAATAATTATTAACTACTAATTCTATTTTCTTCTTTTAATACGTATGTATGCATGTGCGTGTGTGTGTGTGCGTGTGTGTGTGTGTGCGTGTGTGTGCGTGCGTGTGTGTGTGTATGCATATCATTATTCAGCTTTATTTCAAGATTTCTCACCAATAAAGAAAGAGTCGGTTTCTGACCTATATTCAAGGCTAGATCCAACATCAACATGGTATTTTTGCATGTATGTATGTATGTATGTATGTATGTATGTATGTATACGTGCAGATTTGTATTTTTAATGTCATGATTAGCGAAACCGGTCGACAAACACAATATAAAATATATTTTAAAATATATTAAGACTATGTGCATTTTCCTTCTTTAATTTCATATATATATATA
>NC_068990.1:23508795-23509424 GCF_001194135.2 Octopus bimaculoides
ATATACACGTGTATTGATACATGTGCATCAATGCAACACTTAACATTCTCTTCCTATACTCCTTATTCTCTCCTCAATATTAACATTTGACAATCTTTATTCAAAGATGAGGCTAATATTTAAACTACACTTTATATCTTTTACAATATTTTTTTCTCTCATAGCTTTGCTGCGATATATGTAAGTTGACTTTCTTTTTTTTGTAATTTAAACATTTGAACAAATGCAATAAATCATTTGTGCAACTATCAGATATTCCTTTGAATAACTATTATATATAAACGCGTGTGTGTGTGTATGTGTGTGCGTGTGTGTGAGTGTATATGCGTGTGTGTGTGCGTGCGTCCGTCAGTGCGAATGTGTATATATCTGTGTATGTATATGCATGTGTATATATACGTGTATGTATATATGTATGTTTATGTATTTATACATATATACGAGTGTTGTGTATACATATATTTGAATATATATAGTTTTATAAATATTTATTACATGCATGTATTTTGAACTATTGTGGTCGTGTATATATGTGTGTGTTTGTGTGTGTGTTTGTACACTATTCACATATATGTACATATATATTGTATGCATATAGCTAGAAGATATATATGTGTGTATATGTGTGT
>NC_068990.1:23512899-23514622 GCF_001194135.2 Octopus bimaculoides
TTCCGCTTTAGAAATTTATTGAGGATTAGTGGCGGGAAAATGCGACGACGTTCTCGAGGCAAGGCAGTCTTCCTTTGTGGTGAAAGAGGTTGTTTGATGGACAAGGTTGAAAGGCATGAGGACAGATACATTCCTCTTTGGTAGAGCTCTTATTGACTTCTTCAAGTTTCACTTGAAAAGGAAATTGAGAGTGTAGAGGGAAGTGCTGTTCTTGAGCGAGTTTATTGAAAGGTGGGTGAAAGTTGCGAAAATGGCAAGAATGGATGGTACCTCTCTATGTATAGACCTGTGAGTCGGAGAGAAGGAAATAGATATATATAGCAGGACATCCAGCATATCTCAAAGGCAAGGTAGTTCAGTGGAGTCGAAGTCCTATTTAGGATCGAGGCCCTTGCAATACAACTGAGGCCTGCCTCAGTGATAACTCTTACTCTCTTCCCCACTTATTTAACAAGAAAATGGTAAAGCAAACAAAACGGGATTCATACTAAAGCTATATTTCTGGTGGATCCTTGCATGCGTACAGTTGGTGGGGAGTGATATTCTTCCGGGTGTGAAGAGAACAAAGAGGGAGAACTAATTTGGGACCACACTAGAGTTTTCTCCATGTAAAACCTGAACAGACCTCATCAACAACAATAGCAACAGCGTGCAAGAACAATAATAGTAGCAACATTAGCATCAAGAGTACAAGAAAGAAGAATACCAACAAATGTGACAACAACAATGACAGCGAAAATTACAGGAGCAAAGGTAAGGCCTACACAGGCAATAGAAACAGCAGTAGCGCCGATATTAGCATCCAATTTGTCAGTTATGGCAACTATGGTGGGAGAAAATAACGACACCAGAATATTCGCTTCTCACAGGTTGTCCCAATCCAGCACTTTCTCTGCTCTTACGCTCTTCTCTCTTTCTCTCTTTCTCTCTCTCTCTCTCTCTCTCTCTCTCTCTCTCTCTCTCTCTCTCTCTCTCTCTCTCTCACACACACACAGACACACACACACACACACACACACACACACACACCTATTCCTCTTACTCCTACTCTTAAATGCACAGACACAGATATATACGAGGGGCTATTGAAAAGTTCCTAGCTTTAAGAGTATCACGAAACGCCTAGTTGGGGGCCCAGCCTTCCAAATTCTTTTACGGGGTTAAGGAAAACCGAAGGGCAGCTGCATTAAATATGTGAATCAGAGAGGGGAATATGTTGAATAAAATCATAATTAACTGATCCTCCTGTATTTTCTTTTACTCAAAACCAAGAACTTTTCAGCACCCCATCGTACGCTCAAGAATACGGCCATGCTCCCGTCCGCTTTGGTGTTTCCCGGTAATACATCCTGGGACGAGGAACATGAACAAGAACCATCCCCTTTTTGGTCTAAGCCTAGGTCTCCAGCCGGTTGACGCGGTCTGAAGAGGCCGTCTTGTGATTGTTTTCTGCAAACATTCTAATAACATGTCCATAGCATATGAGGTGTAACATTTCAGTGCCATATTTATGGGTTCGTGTATGCGTGTGTGTGTGTGTGTGTGTAAATTCACATGTACGCATATGTGTATATATACGTGTTATATGTGTAAGTGCGTCTACTCACACTTACATACATGAATGTAGTATACACACTTACATATATCTATCTATTTATCTCTCTCTTTCTCTCTCTCTCTCTCTCTCTCTCTCTCTATATATATATATATATATATATATATA
>NC_068990.1:23515020-23516011 GCF_001194135.2 Octopus bimaculoides
TATATATATATGTATGTATGTATGTATGTATGTATGTATATATACAAGTATATATATATACATATAGATACAGTATATATGTAACTATTATGCATGTACTACGTATGTGTGTATATATTATGTATATATGCATGCGTATATATACTTACACGCCACACTATACATTGGTGAGATTAACTCGAGTAGACACAAGACACACGCACGCTCACACAAACAGACAAACTTACACAGGTGTGTGTATGCAGACCTCTCGAGCCTTCATTCATATACTATCCTCTCTCTGTTGGCACACCACATTTCCTATCTCTCTCTCTCACTTTCTCTCTCTCTCTCTCTCCCTTTCTTTCTCTCTCTCTCTCTTCCTCTCTCTCTCTCCCTTTCTCTCTCTCTCTCTCCATCTATTTATCTATATATATACATGTATACGCATATGTGTGGGCGTGTGTGTATAAATATACATATACATATCAGTATTTATGTATACATACATACATACATACATACATACATACATACATACATACATACATATGCATACAAAACAACTATTTTAAGGCTCTTCCCAAACCGGTCAAGTATCCTAGTCTCTTTGCAAATCTAATAGTTTAATCACTAAAGTCAAAGTCAAAACAAATAATATAAATATATTCAGAGGCAAAAGCAAAGTAAACTGAAATAAATTCAGCAGATATAAAATGATAAATATAAAGACGTATAGGGTTAAAATCTAGGAGACACACGCATGCTGATATCATGTACAGACAAGCAACACACATATACACACTCTTGCACTTAAACAGACGCACACATTCATATATTGTTTGTGTGTATGTGGGTATAAGCGTGTATATATATGTACATACATACATACATACATATATACATATATATATTTATAGATATATATATATATATAAATATATATATATAAATATATATATAAATATATATATATATATATGTATATATATATATATATATATATATATAT
>NC_068990.1:23516310-23517906 GCF_001194135.2 Octopus bimaculoides
ATATAGGCGTAGGAGTGGCTGTGTGGTAATTAGCTTGCTTACCAATCACATGGTACTGGGTTCATTCCCACTGCGTGGCACCTTGAGCAAGTGTCTTCTACTATAGCCTCGGGCCGACCAAAGCCTTGTGAGTGGATTTGGTAGACGGAAACTGAAAGAAACCTGTCGTATATATGTATATGTATATATATATATATATGTATGTGTGTGTATGTGTTCGTGTGTCTGTGTTTGTCCCCCCACCACCACCAACATCGCTTGACAACCGATGGTGGTGTGTTTAGGTCCCCGTAACTTAGCGGCTCGACATAAGAGATCGATAGAATAAGTACTAGGCATCTAAAGAATAAGTCCTGTGGTCGATTTTCTCGACTAAAGGCGGTGCTCCAGCATGGCCGCAGTCAAATGACTGAAACAAGTAAAAGAGAAAAGAGAAAAGAGTATATATATATATATATATAAACAAAACACACACATGTAAGTGTATGTATGTATCTATGTACGTATGTATGTATATGTTTGTATATATAGACGCAGGAGTCTTTGTCGTAAGTAGCTTGCTTCCCAACCACATGGTTCTGGGCTCAGTTCCACGGAGTGGCATCTGAGGCAAGTGTTTTCTACTATAACCTCGGGCTGACCAAAGCCTTGCGAGTCAATTTGGTAGACGGAAACTGAAAGAAGCTCATCGTTTATATTCCCTTTGTCAGTCATTAAATTAGTGTTTGTGGCATTAGAGCTAATTTAACTCTTATTTTAGCATAATCGGCGCTGACCAGCACCCTCTGTCACTTTTGTGACCTCTACTAGATAGATAGATAGATAGATAGATAGATAGATAGATAGATAGATAGATAGATAGATAGATAGATAGATATACAATAGAACAAAAATGCAATAGAGGACAATAAAACATCCGGACAGAAAAAACGGACAGGTAAAACAACAATTAGAAGGACAGGAAAAAAAAAAGGACAAGTCATTCGTGGCCTTCTTTCGTCAATCACGTTACCAGATGTCCTTATAGTTTCTGGCAGTTACACTTGAGAAAGATCGATCTGGTTGACCCGAAAAAAGTCTAAGCTAAGAGCATTAGATTTCTTGCAAGAATGCTAGCGAATGTGTACAACAAAGACAAAAAACAGAGAACAAGGTACACAATTACAAATACAAACAACAAAAATATAACAACAGGTGTCTTTCGACTGAGGCCGAATCAAATTGAGCTGGCGTGTATGAAGTGAAAGCCTCAAGGCAGGAACATAGGAGATGGTCTTAAGAGGTGTTGGCGATCGGCAGTCAGACCAACAAATCCTTCAATCTCACTGCCCACTATCTCTCTCTCCTCCTTCCACGTGACCGGTTTTCGACCAGCCATGAGAAGCGAAAACACCTAGCATCATAGCATCATAATTTTGAAATATCTATAAAACCGCCAAAAGCTTGTTTATTTTATGTTTTTTGATTTATTATGTGTGTTGCTTAATATGTTTTGCTAAAATTGGTGTCTTGTTTTCAGATATCATCAGAAAAAGGTAATTAAAATTTCTTTAAAATAAAAGATCTATCGGACTTTCAATGAGGTCAAATTGTTGG
>NC_068990.1:23518472-23519491 GCF_001194135.2 Octopus bimaculoides
GGGGGCTATATCTTGGAAATCCGCCGGCCCAATGCTTTCCCTTCATGGCAGAATTAATAGTCAAGACTATTTAAGCATTTTATCTGATCAAATTCATCTTATGGTTGCGAAACTGTTTCCGGAGGGAAGCGTAATCTTTCAGGATTGATAATGCACCAATTCACACAGCTAAAGTTGTTACTGAATGGCACGAGTAACATTCTAGTGAAGTTGAACGTCTTATCTGGCCACCACAGTCCCCGGATCTCAATATTATTGAACATTTATCGGGCATTTTAGAAAAACAAGTAATGAGTCGATATCCTCCACCATCACCACTACAAGAACTAGAGGCCGTTGTAGCTGAAGAATGGACAAAAATTCCTTTGGAAACAATTCAAACTTTGTACGAGTCTATACCTCGTAGAATTCAAGCTGCAATTACTGCCAAAGGCGGTCCTACCCTATATTAAAATAAATTTACTTGAAATTTTATGGCGTTTCCATTATTTTATCCACCACCTGTATGTAAATGGACGAAGGTATGGGTGCATGTTTATATGTATGTATGCGTGCACGTGTGTATTCAATGTAGGTGTGTCTCTCCTAGATTTTAACCCTGTACGACTTACCGTATTCTATCATGGTAAATCCTATTTCAGTGGACTTATCAATTATATTATTTTATTTCTTTTATGTTATCTATTTATTTAAACCAATAGATTAAATGATACATGTACTAAGTGAGACTTCGAGGTACCTGTCAATAAAATTTTCATAACCTATCTGTGGATTTGGCTATCTACATATCTAACCATTTTTCTCTAATGTGTGTATATGTCTCGTAGAACAAACGAGAATGTTAAAAACCACTGCATGAGTACATATGTTTGTTTTTATTTGTCTATCAATGTGTGTGTGTGCATATATATATGTTTATATATGTATGTGTGTGCATATGTATATATGAGTGTGTGTGTATGTATAGGCATATATTTATGCATGTGCGTATGTATATATATATATATATATATATATAT
>NC_068990.1:23520669-23521534 GCF_001194135.2 Octopus bimaculoides
CGAGCAAATCGACCCCAGGACTTATTTAAGCCTAGTACTTATTCTATCGGTCTCTTTTGCCGAACCGCTAAGTTACGGGGACGTAAACACACCAGCATCGGTTGTCAAGCGATGTTGGGGGGAGGACAAACACAGACACAAACACACACACATATATATACATATACATATATACGACGGTCTTCTTTCAGTTTCCGTCTACCAAATCCACTCACAAGGCTTTGGTCGGCCCGAGGCTATAGTAGAAGACACTTGCCCAAGATGCCACGCAGTGGGACTGAACTCGGAACCATGTGGTTGGTAAGCAAGCTACTTACCACAAAGCCACTCATACGCCTATGTATAAATATATTTTCGAGAACTGGAAAATTCCGCCTATGCCTGATTAACCTGTTGGTATCTTTCTAAGGTCTAAGGAAGATACCTCATTTACCTTTTATTAGTTTTTGCATTTTAGTTTTTACCTTTTCGTTTTCCGTTTGTTAGCATTCTGCGTTTTCTATATGCTGCCTTCTCAGGTTTTTTGCGTTTCTTCTTTTATTTAATTTTTGTTTTTTTTTTAGTTCGTTGCCATTGAATATGTTTGAGATATTTCTCAATATATGAAACTATTAGCAGCACGTAAAGACATGTATTGTTTCCTTTGAACAAATATTTATCTCTCCCTAGATGGAGTCATGTTTTTGTTGATCTTTCTATCACGGGGCATTAAGTAGCTTGTTTAGCAACCACATGGTTCCGGGTTCAGTCCCACTGCGTGGCGCCTTGGTAAGTGTCTTCTGCTATAGCCTCGGGCCGACCAAAGCTTTGTGAGTGGATTTGGTAGACGGAAACTGAAAGAAGACCGTCGTATAAATGTATATAT
>NC_068990.1:23522105-23522894 GCF_001194135.2 Octopus bimaculoides
TATATATATATATATATATATATATATTTATAGTTGGAATTTCCCAAAAAAAGCAAAAGACGAAGACGGGTGTGTAAACACCAAACAGATGTATTAGTTTAACTCTCGGGAAGTAAGAAAGTCTTTTACGCTTCGAGCCTACGCTCTTCAACAGAAAGGAAACTTCAGAAAAGTTCAAAAGGTTCAAACGTCGTGGTGTATTGGAGCGATTTCTCATCAACGGAAGAGTCCAGTGTAATCCATGTGTATGCAAGAGAGGTGCAGAAAAACCAGGTGGAAGTCCGAAGTGTAGGAGAGTAGAAAATCCAAGTAGAATAGCCCGAAGTGTAGGTGTAGAAAATCAAGGAAGAAGCTTGAAGTGTAAGGTAGAGACATGATGAAACTGGTGCGACCACGTGAGCGTGCAATATATAGTTGGTATTTACAAAAAAAAAATCAGAAGGCGAAGACAAGTGTGTAAACACCAAACAGAAGTATTAGTTTAACGCTCGAGAAGTGAGAAAGTCTTTGATGTTTCGAGCCTACGCTCTTCAACAGAAAGGAAAGTTTAGAAAAGTTCAAAAGGTTATGCATGTATGTATGTATGTATGTATGTATGTGTGTGTGTGCATGTATGTATACATATATATATATACATACAAGAATAAGGGCAGGGAATCGTCAATTAATAATAGAATTAATAATTAACAATTTTGCCAAGTAGTTCAGTATGAAAAAACCTTTATCGGTAAAACCATTTATCATCATAAATATACAGGGATTAGCTTTGAGTTGCTTCTCCAACATACT
>NC_068990.1:23523166-23524178 GCF_001194135.2 Octopus bimaculoides
CTAAAGACTTGTGTTGTTTATGCTTTCCCCTCCGGGTTTTTGTTCTATGCGTGCCACAAATATCGCCATCCATTTAGAGAAAAATTTGTAGTTTAGAATCAGTAGTTCTTTGACTGCTATTTCTAAATTTTCAGTGTGTTGGAGAAGCAACTCAATGCTAATCCCTGTATATTTATGATTATATATACATACATATATATATATACATACATATATATATATACATACATATATATATATACATACATATATATACATACAAACACACCCACACCCGCACACAGGATTTATATGTAAGCTACAATAAGGCTCATGCTCAAATAATACTGTAATCGGACGGGCTTGTATAGTATTCTGTGAAGCATCCGGCAAAGGTTAAGGCTCAAAATAAACATGGTTACTCTCTGGAGAAAAGCGAAAGAGAGAAAAATGAGAGGAAAATAATGATCGAGATGACAAAAAAATAACAGAAAACGTTGTTGAAAATGTGAGATAGAAGTTATGTCACTTTGACCTTTTAGAAGAAGAACACTGGTAATATATTATATATGAATTAACAATGGAAATCTGGGTTAATCGGATGGGAAATGGTTAAGGTTTGTAAGACTGTATGCTTAATTCAGAGAGGATGATTCTCTCGTTTGCGATAACAGAAACTTGTCGAAATGCCTGTGTCTTGGGAAAATTTCCCATCTCGTGTTCAAAAAGGTCGGTGGAATTCATAAATTTGAGAAGAACGTCCTTTCAGCTACATGACACGTAAACCTCCATTAACCATTAATGTATAGGGTCCATTCTCTTTCATTTTCTTTCTTTTTGTTTCTCTTTCTGAAAGAAATCGGCTGTGATCTGTCCTAAGAGAGAACGGTCCCGCTAGTACTAAACATGTACATAACAAGCGGTATATTACGATGGTGTTCCTACAACTTCATCAGAAGATAGTGAACATTGGTATATATGGTATAAATGTGTGTGTGTGTGTGTGTGTGTGTGTGTGTGTGTGTGTGTGTGT
>NC_068990.1:23525531-23529571 GCF_001194135.2 Octopus bimaculoides
GGGTTAGGGTTAGGGTTAAAGCAAATTTAAAATGAAAAAAGCAAATAAAACGAAGGTATGGAGATTATATACGCTTTACATCGCTTAATCAGCCAAAGGAGTAAATATAAACAACTGAATACTTGTCAGTGATTGGTTGAAATTATCGAAATAAGACAATTTTTTACATGAAATAAATTCGAATACAAAAATATTTTTCTGTTCTATAACACAAAATAGATAAGTATACGAAGTTTGAAAGTCTTTCCGTACCAAAAACACTACGTAAAACATTAATGAAAAATGTGGCCCCCGTTTTAAAATAGATCCGAAGACACTACTCAAGGTGCTTCGTTGTCGAACTGAATCCGAAATCATATGGTTATGAAGCAGACTTATCACCACACATTTATACAGGCGCCTATACCTCCTATCTTTTAGCCAGACCCTTTATAATTTCTTCCAATTCACTGCTTTCACCTTAACTTCAATAATGTAATTTTGTTTTTCATCCCCTTTACTTTCTATGTTTGTATAAGCGTAGGTTATTATCTCCGAAATCGCCGTAATCTTAAGCTTAACTCTAATTTACCATGTCTTTTTTGTTCTGCTGAATTCAGTTGATAACAGAGCATAATTTTGTTTATAATATATCACTAGCAAGTTTATTTCTACAATGTCACACACGTTATCCACACGTAATCAATCGTAATAATATTTTATATGTTTACAGGGATAGTTCGTGTCAGTAAACAGAAAGGGAACATGCCTACGTGTTGATTTGATCGATTATAATAATAGATTATCATAACCGATTATGGTTAGGTTTCAATGCTAGGAAAATATTAACTATTCTTTCTTCATAGATTGCTTCTTATCCAATTTACCCATATAGCTTAATATATTTTGATGACGAAGTTGAATGACAGTAATCCGTATTGTACCGGTTACTTAAAGTACCTCCCAGTCTTATGTTCAAATTCTACCGATATCAATTTCGATGTTTAGTATTTCGAAGACCATAAAATAAATAGCAGTGAAGATATGAGAATCGATTAAATCAGCATAAATTTCTCCTCCTCTCTCTCTCTCTCTCTCTCTCTCTCTCTCTCTCTCTCTCTCTCTCTCTCTCTCTCTCTCTCTCTCTCTCTCTCTCTCTCTCTCTCTCTTTCTCTCTATCTCTCTATCTATGTATCTCTAGCTAGTTATCTAGCTTGCTATCTATCTATTTATCTATCTATCTCTTTCTTAAATTTCGGCTTCTTCCAGAATCAACATATGTGCAGGGAGTATCGTTGTTTGAGAAATAAATATATCGTAATCAAATGCCTCGAACTTGTTAAAGATACTTTATTGAAACTGCGCTTAAGATTATAATCGTAACACAATAATTATATTGTCGGTTTGGCCAAACAAAGTATACACAAGAATGGAAAGGAATATTTTTTTTGACCAATAGAAGAAGAAATTTCCAAGAATATCATGGAAAATTTGTCTATAAGTCCCTGTAAATTCGATTACAAAGCATAAAACACCTTAGGGTTATAACCAGTTAATTGAAGATCAGCCATTTTCTTCTTTCGTTTCTTCAGATCATTAAATGCGAAACTAACGGAACTATGTATTTCTCAGCAATTAGAAATATTGGTTTAAATTGATTTAAGGATATTTCATGCTTTCGCGATCGATGAAGTAAAGTACCAGTTGAACACTAGGGTCGATGTAATCAACTAGGCCCCTTCCCTAAAATTGCTGGCCATGGGCCAAAATTTAAGCCATTGTCATAGTTGTTGTTGCTGTTGTTGTTGTTGTTGTTGTTGTTCTTCTTCTTCTTCTTCTTCTTCTTCTTCTTCTTCTTCTTCTTCTTCTTCTACTACTACTACTACTACTACTACTACTTCTTCTCCTTCTTCTTCTTCTTCTTCTTCTTCTACTACTACTACTACTACTACTTCTTCTTCTTCTTCTTCTTCTTCTTCTTCTTCTTCTTCTTCTTCTTCTTCTTCTTCTTCTTCTTCTTCTAATTTTATCTCGACAAGTAGATAATTCTTATCAGTTCCTGACAGATGAAAGACAAAATTCATCTCGGCAGAATTTAAACTCGGACCATAAGTAAAAACTGGTTTAAAATTTTGGCACAAGGCCAGCAATTACGGGAGAGGAGGTATGTCGATTACATCGACCCCACTTCTTAACCAAGTACTTACGCTTAACTCTAATTTATCGACTCTGTAAAGATGAAAAGCAAATGTCGACCTCGGTGAAATTTGAACTCAGAACGTAAAAACGAACAAAATACTGCTAAGCAGTTTGCCTGGTGTGCTAACGATTCTGCGAGCTCACCGCCTTAACATAACAAAATACTGATTTCAAATTACATCAAGCCAAGTGCTGAACTGGTGCTTATTTTATCGACCCCGAACGACAAAGTTGACCTCAGCAGAATTTAAACTCGTAACGTAAAAACGAACGAAATGCCGCTCCCGGCGTGCTAACGATTCTGCCAGCTCGCTACCTTTAATACATCTAAATTCTACAAGGCATTTATTTTATTCTACACTTTATCTATTGTGCTAATCCATCGCCCTAGTTTTTACCTTTCATTACGACGTTGTAAAACATCTAAACATTGGCCAATAAATGTACTAATCTGCGGCCTTTATGCTAAGTCAACCAAAACCTAAAACCTCAATATAACAAGATAACATATATTTACTATGTAGATAATATTGGAATGTGGAGGCGCAGTGGTTAAGGCAGCGGACTCGCGGTCATAGGATCGCGGTATCGATTCCCAGACCGGGCGTTGTGAGTACTTATTGAGCGAAAACACCTAAAGCACCACGAGGCTCGGGCAGGGGATGGTGGCGAACCCTGCTGTACTCTTTCACCACAACTTTCTCTCACTCTTACTTCCTGTTTCTGTTGTGCCTGTAATTGAAAGGGTCAGCCTTGTCACTCTGTGTCACGCTGAATATCCCCGAGAACTTCGTTAAGGATACACGTGTCTGTGGAGTGCTCGGCCACTTGCACGTTAATTTCACGAGCAGGTTGTTCTGTTGATCGGATCAACAGGAACCCTCGACGTCGTAAGCGACGGAGTGCCAAAAACAACAAAATATCGGAATATTTTCTTTTCGTTATGTACGCATGCTTTTACTTGTCATACATACACATTTTCTTGATATTTTTCCCTCCCTCTTTTTCTGCCATGCTTTGGTTTTCTTTCTCCTTCTCTCTGTATCTCTCCGTTTCCTTCTCCCTCTCTTACTTTTTAAATCTGTAAAATTTTGAAAAAGTACTCTTCTTTCTTTCTATTCACCATCACTCTGCTTTACATACATATTTCAATAACACTGTATCAAGAAAGATGTCACTGTACAATTTCTCGTTTCACATCAATGAAAGAAATGACGTCAAAGAAATGACGTCACAAGCCAAAATTTTCAAAACTTTCATTTACTTCTACGTCTTACTTGCAATTGTTTTTTCTTTTATTATTGTCTTTCTTTAATATATTTTTATGAGTAGCTGTGGTTTCTTTCAAGATATTTTTGTATTTATTCATGATGGCGATGCAAATTCTCATTTCCACTTCACACAGTAACAGACTTTACGAGAAAGGTTATAACAATCGATTTGAATTGATCTCAAGCAAATAACTGGTACACTTTGTTTAGTCAAAATTAACAGAATTTAATTGGAATACAAATCCTTGAAGATCCTGTGAGTTGTTTTTATTTAACCCTGCGTCAGCACTGGTCGGGCAGACTTATCATCAAAGACATTCCGACTACAATCTTCCAGTATCTTTTATTTTATTTTATTTTATTTGTCTCACTCATTAGACTGCGGCCATGCTGGGGCATTGCCTTGAAGAATTTTTAATCGAATGTATCGACCTCGGTGTTGTTGTTTCTTTTTTTTAAGCGTGGTACTTATTCCATTGGACACTTTTGCCGAACCACTAAGTTTCGAGGACGTAAATATACCAACACCAATTGCCAAGTGATGCGAGGAGAAACAAACACAGACACAAAAACACACAAACATATATATAT
>NC_068990.1:23529757-23532187 GCF_001194135.2 Octopus bimaculoides
TAGATAGATAGATAGATAGATATATTGTGACGTCATTTTTTCGGTCTAAATGCAACAGATTTCTTCTGGAGAAAAAGTAAGAATCAATCCCTGTATTAGACTTGTATTTTATTTATTTTATTTATCGACCCCAAAAGATTGAATGCTTTTATTTCCTTCATATAATTTTTTCATTCTCTGTTTTACCTTTCTCGGTTATGGAAAGTCAATATGCAACGCATAATAGAAATGTTAAAAAGCAAGTGATATCTATGTCTGAAGTTTTTGTTTTTTCTTAAGTGAGGAAAGGCGTTGCTCTTAGCCAATCCCATTATCTCAACAACGCATGCATTTACCCAAAATGGAATAACTTGTCTACATCACTGGATGCAAACGAAGTCGCAGGTGATATGTGCAATGTCGACGTTAGTGGGATTTGAACTCAGCATGCAGTAAACTAAAATGAATTCCGGTAAGGAATCTATGCGAGGCTTTAACGATTTTACTATCAGTACTTCGCCAGTTTTAAGAAAAAGATTATCAGATATTTGGCAGAATTATCTCGACTAAACTTGCTATGACTATTTATTTATTTGGTTTTTATCAAGGCACAAGGTCTGCTTAGATAACAGATATATATTTATTCGTTTGTATCGTCCTTGACATATTATTGGCGCCAATGAGAAGAGCCAGTACATGGCTGGTCATCATGTTAAAGATAGAAGTCAAATATCCCTGCGATCACATCTAAGAAGAGAAGGAAATGTCCAAGCTTTAATGGGTTGAACAAACAAAAGATGGAACGAATAAAGGAGCCTCTACGTGGTCACTTACCTTCATACGCATGTGTGTGTGTGTACATATGTGTGTGTGTGTGTGCGTGTGTGTGTGTGTGTGTGTGTGTGTGTGTGTGTAGGCGCGTGGCTTAGTGGTTGGGGTGTCAGCACTATGATCGTAAGCTTGTGGTTTCGATTCCTGAACCGGGTGACGCGTTGTGTTCTTGAGCAAAACACTTCATTTCACGTTACTCCAGTCCACTCAGCTGGCAAAAATGAGTAACTCTCCGATGGACTGGCGTCCCGTCCAGCTGGGGAACACATACGCCATTGAAACCGGGAAACCGGGCCCATGAACCTGGCTAGGCTTTAAAGGGCGCATTTATTATTTATACACATATATATACCAGATACCCTCACCTGTTGACCTACCCAGTTTCAATCAAGTCCCAATTTGCATCCCAGGAGCAAATAACAACTGGTCTGTCTCCTTTGTCCAAAGCCATTTCCAAGGCTATGGCCCTCTTCGTTGCTGCACTAATATCTCCTAACCCAGTCAGACCGTCACAGAATGAAAGCCCTTCAAAACTCCGGCAGCCCACGTCAGTTGCCTTGCTAGCCCTGGTTGCTGCACCGCTCTACCAGTGCCTGATATTTTGCAAGCATTGTTTCATGAGTTGCCCCACCCACCATATTTTTTTCCCAGAATGCAATCAGTTTCCACAGGTAGGGTCGGATTATGACCCATAGAGGTCCTAAGCACTCAAACAACAATAAACCGTAAAATATTTTTTTTATTTTTCAAAATGAAACAAAACTAACAGTTAAGATGGAAAATAATGTTTATTTTTCTATACTTCCAGTTTATTTATATTTGAAAAGTATTCTACCTCTTAATATAAATTCTACTTCTTTTAATTGCAAAGTCTTTGATCAGATCCTCACCATGACACCATGAATACTTCGAAATTATATTTCCAGTCGTATAAGCCACTTCGAATATATTTACCATATCTGTGGTGCCCTCGCCCGTCTTCCCTTGATGCCCTAATCACGTGCTTCTTTTGCGTAATTGTTAATCCAAAGCCTCCCACATGACTACCTGTTCGGTAGAATTTGAAAAGATAACTGCGGTTGCTCGGATTGTAGTTAATAGTCTGGGCTCAGAGAGTTTGAACTGTTCGACGATATCCAGTCTCAGCTGCCGTCTGAAGTTGGAGAAAGTAGGTACAGTCGTTTATGTAGCAATGAACTGAAAATGGCCTCCTTCATGGGGTCGAATTTACAGGACATAATGGCTATTGTTTTCAACTCTGCAACGACTTTGAGCTCTGGGGCAGCATCTGAGGAGATGTTGAAAGGATCCTCTTTCATTACGCAAAGAACGAAATGTTGTTTCATTCTTGCCTAGAGGTGTCGAAAGTGATACTGATGTTGATAATGGAGAATGGAGGCAGACAGATAGAGAGAGGGGGGAAGAGGGGGAAGAAAGAGAAAAAGAAAGAGAGAAATGAGAAGAGGAAATAGTAAAATGAATGAAAAGATAGAGAACATGAAAAAGAGAGACAAACGAGGTGAAAGGAAAGGCTATCAAGACCTCAATGTTTGTGACGTCGCTACGTCTTTGGTTATTCTCTTGTTTTGCTTTTGTCCTCTCTCTCTCTCTCTCTCTCTC
>NC_068990.1:23533140-23535945 GCF_001194135.2 Octopus bimaculoides
ATTTGAGTCAGAAATGCTTAGGAGTCCAGCATGAAAGTCTAATGACGGTTGTTTCTGATAGGACTCTATTAAAGAGGCGTCTGAGGACTCTACACCAGGGGTTTTCAAACTTTTTGACTTGCGGACCCCTTTATATTTCAGGCTTTACCTTGGGGACCCCCTTATAAACGCTTGTGAAATTTATACATAAATATTTGCTTAAAATAACATATATTTTTGCATTTATTTATTTAACAGTATTTAACAAATAGGTTTGTTGTCAATTAAAAGATTTCGATTAAAAAACATATATAAAATCAAATTGCCCATAAAAAGTATTTGCTGTCTACGGACCCCCTGTCTTGTCTTTGCGGACCACAGTTTGAAAACCCCTGCTCTACACCACAACCTTCTTAGGAATAGTGAGTAGCGAAAATGGATGAATGGACGGATGGATAGTGGTTTCGATATCACGTTTTCTTTTTTTTTTAATGGTTGTTTATCTAAATACCTTCGCAACTTTTATAAACTGTTGCACATAGAATCCAACCTAATATAAGTTAGGGGGTAATTCCAAAATTATTCTTCTCTTAAGAATTGTCTGTTGCTGCTTAAACAATTTTTTTGAAAACATTTCGAAAGAATTGCCACTTCAAAATAAACACTTTTTCATTGAAGAAAATCGAAAATCAAGGTATTCACTTTCATGAATACAATGAGCCAGTAATTCTGTTTTTCTTTTTGTTCCAGCCATTTCTATTTTGGAATAAGATTCTTATCTTTTCGCTCAAAGGTCACACTGTATTTTTGATTTGGAGCTATCATTCATATAAGTTTGTATACTTTATCCGCAACCGACTTTATATATATATATATATATATATATATATATATATATATATAATGTCCATGTGTAGGTGATTGTTCAAGTGTATGTATGTGT
Organism: Octopus bimaculoides; assembly: GCF_001194135.2. Taxonomy (NCBI): domain Eukaryota; kingdom Metazoa; phylum Mollusca; class Cephalopoda; order Octopoda; family Octopodidae; genus Octopus; species Octopus bimaculoides. The sequence continues at coordinate 23,534,063 of NC_068990.1, forward strand.
ATGTGCATGGGTGTCTGTTTATGTCTGGGAACATCAAATATTTCTTGAAAACTTTATAAACAACGACCAAAATACAATTCCATACGCACATACTCGTTATATTAGACAACTTACCGAGAATACACCACATATGAAAGGCTGTTTAGATGACGAACCAACAACAAATTGTCTGTGATAGATATAACAGCTAAAAATAACAGCTATGTCCCTTCAAATCTAGTATCATATTAGCTACTATGTCCTTAGATTAATCCTGGTTCAAGAAAAATTTAGAAATAGTAGTGATAGTTTTACATTCCTCAATTGATAGATCTCGAAACCGTTTTCAGTTGAGTCTGTTGTCACCAGCGCATCAAATAACTGTATTCAAAACTATATTCCAAGAAGTTTCTGAAACGACTATTACTGCATGTGTAAACTTATGGATTGTCAGCTTTTTCTCTTCGCTTATAGTTACTGGTTTCAAATTTTGGCACAAGGCCAGAAATTTCGGTAGTTGGGGTAAGCTGATTACAGTGACCTTAATGCTCAACTGGTACTTATTTCATCGACCCCGAAATGATGAAAGGCAAAGTCGGCATCGGTGACGCTGGAACGCAGAGCGGGAAGACGAACGAAATGCCGCTTCGCATTTTGCTCGACGAGCTAGTGATTCTGCCAGCTCACCACCTTATCTCAGTCTCAGCTGGACACGCTTCCGAATCCAGCCAGAAATTTTAATGATGTTTCTTTCTGATAGGACCCTATGGAGAAGGTATATGCGGACTCTACCACTATGACCCTAAGAATAAGATAGATGGATAGTACTAAATCAGCTGTGATTGAGCAGACGTTCCAATTGTGACTATCCTGCATTTTTCTATGATTAAAACAGTGTTATCAAATATGCCCTTCTTTTTTGAAGGCAGTGTGGTGCCTTTTGAAGGGGAGGGAACTTAGGACAATTTCGAGAAGGTCAAGAAATAATGTAAAGGGTTTCTTGTTATTTCTGTTCCTTTATAGAGCAATGTATTTCTGTTCCTGTAAAGAGCAATGAAAAAGAAGACAGATGTCTTTGAGTTGTGGATCCTTTGCGAATTGGACAGAATGCGCTGTGATGACAAGGTAACAAAAGCTGCAGTAATAGTAAAGTTGAAAGTTCGAAAACACCTATTGCTGAGAATTAAATCTTCAAAGCTATCGTATTTGGACATAGAAGGCACGATGAGTCACTACCCAAGACTATCCTGAGAGGAAGTATGGAGAGGAAGAAAGCAAGAAGCCGTCAAAGACATTTGTGAACTGACAACATCAAAGACTTGAAACAAGAGCCTGGCCGAGTGTATGCATGGGGCACCACAAAGGGGAAATTGACGAGTCTTGATAAGCTGAGCTCTCGACACAAGGAGGCTACTTGGCTAGGGGTATCAATTCTTTTTCCGTTCTTTTTAACTGAATTATATTCTATTGAAAACCTTTTCAGAACACGTTTAGATCAGGTTAGACATTTTGTAACTGAAGTATTTTATTGTTGTTTTTGTTTTTTTTTAGAAAAAAACAAAGGAACGCAAAGTCGAAATGGTACACGATTTGAAGAACGCAATTCAAAGAGAAAAAAATATCATGCACGGATCAGTTGATTGGTTACTAACTGAGTTTGTGATTATTTCGAAGTTGCAATAACTTTTTCTTTTCCATTATACATGTGTGTGTGTGTGTGTGTGTGTGTGTGTGTGTATAGAAACATTTATACATACACATTCGCATATATGTATATATATATACATACATAACTATATACATGCACACATACACGCAAACACACACAACGACATCTCTTTCTATCATATAGTGATCCTCGTGTGTGTGTATATATGTATGTGTGTATATATATATATATATAT
>NC_068990.1:23539765-23540553 GCF_001194135.2 Octopus bimaculoides
TTTTTTTTTGGGGGGGGGGAGGTATGTGTGCGTGTGTGTATTTGTTGTCTTTTGTTTTTGTTTTTGTTTTTGTTTTTTTGCTTCTTGCCTCATTTTTCTTTTGAACTGGCATGGACATTTCTTTGAAGAATGTGAAGACGGAAGCTGGAAAGCAGAGCGTTATCCAATCGATGTTGAATGTAGAAGATTCTTAGAAGTGTTATGAGGTAATGGTTGTTGCCGTTAGGCCTAACACTAAGCTGCAGTGGAGAAGGCAAACCACTGGATTTGGCTTGAAAGAGATGGTAAACAATAGCTAAAAGAGTATTGAGTGAAGTCTAGTAGCTAGTTGATTTAGCAAGTGGGGTAAGCGGTGCGCACTAATGTCATCGAGAGGGAAGCCTTGAAACGGCGTACATCCCCTCCTGATGACAACATAAGCCTGATACTGTCAGATATTCAGAACTTTCAACTGGTAACCCTTTTATTTGCAAGTTGTTTGCAAATAATGTTCACAGGTGTGGCTGTATGGTAAGAAGACTGCTTCCCAATCACATAGTTCCGGGATCAGTCCCATTGCGCGGCACCTTAAGCAAATGTCTTCTACTATAAGCCTTGGGCCGACCAAAGCCTTATGAGTGGATTTGGTAGACAGAGACTGAAAGAAGCACGTCGTATGTGTGTGTGTGCCCACGTGTGTGTGTCCGCGTGTCTGTGTGTAGATAGTCATGTGTATGTATAGATACTTATGTGTGTGTGTGTGTATCTTTGTTCCCCCATCATCGCTTGACAACAGATGTTGGTATGTT
>NC_068990.1:23540858-23545365 GCF_001194135.2 Octopus bimaculoides
CTAAACGGAAAAGTTTTCCGACATCGTCCTCGAACTCAAGAGTATTTGAAAGAAAGGATCCGTGAAAAAATCAATGCAAAACCACCTGAGATGACACGGAGAGTCATGGAGAACTTCCGGGAACGACTACACCAGTGTATTGCCAACAACGGCCGTGTGTGTGTGTGTGTGTGTGTGTGTGTGTGTGTGTGTGTGTTTTTGTGTGTCTGACTCAATACTGCTTGACAACCGGTGTATTTACGTCCCCGTAAGCTGGCAGTTCGACAAAAGGGCCCGATATAAAAAGTATTAGGCTTTTTTTTTTAAATGTAAGTACTGGGTACGATTCATTCGACAAACAATTCTTCCAGGCGGTGCTCCAGCATAACCGCAGTCCAATTACTGAAAGAAGTAAAAAGAAAAAAAAGAAAAAAAGAAAAAAAGAAAAAATATATGTTGAGTTTATTAAACCACATTGACTTGCACAAAATACCAGTTCAATTTTTTAGTAGATATTTAACATTAATTCTAGAATAAACATGAAATTCAATTTCGCAATTAAAGAGTCAACTACTGTAACCCCTCGCCATATCGGGGTCCACTTATCGCAGTTTGCCTATCGTGGTTCACCTATCGCGGTTTATTATTTAAGCTTACGTAAGGCGACGAGCTGGCAGAAACGTTAGCACGCTGGGCGAAATGCTTATCGATATTTTATCCGTCATTACGTTCCGAGTTCAATTTTCGCCGAGGTCGACTTTACCTTTCATCCTTTCGAAGCCGATAAATTAAGTACCACTGAAACAGTGGGGGTTGGTGTAATCGACTTGTCTCCTCTCCCAAAAATTGCAGGCCTTGTACCTATAGTAGAACGGATTGTCGTGGTTCACCTATCGCGGTTTATTAACTAAACTTACGTAAGGCGGTGAGCTGGCAGAATCGTTAGCACGCCGGGCGAAATGCTTATCGATACTTCGTCTGTCTTTACGTTCTGAGTTCAAATTCCGCCAAAGTCGACAATGCCTTTCATCCTATCGGGGTCGATAAATTAAGTACCAGTTACGCACTGGAATTGATGTAATCGAATTAATCCCTTTGTCTATCCTTGTTTGTCCCCTCTATGCTTAACCCCTTGTGGGCAATAAAGAAATAAGAAACGTTAGCATGCCGGGCGAAATGCTTCGCACTATTTTGTCTGCCGTTACATTCTGAGTTCAAATTCCGCCGAGGTCGACTGTGCCTTTCATCCTTTCGGGGTCGATAAATTAAGTACCAGTTGCGTGCTGGGTCGATCTAATCGATTTGCCTCATCCCCAAAAAATAATTTTAAAATATACAGTACAGTATTGTTTCTACTTCGCGGATTTTCATCTATCGCGGGGATTTTGGAACGTAACACACGCGATAGTCGAGGGATTACTGTAGATTCATAATTGTTTTGTTTTTGTTAGTTTTGTTGTTGTTGTCGTCGTCGTCGTCGTTTTGTTCCTCTTTTTCTTTTTTCTTTCTTCTCACCATCACAGTCCTGTAGAGCAGTTAAGAAACGCTTTTTCCTCCCCTTACACTCAGCATTGTTATGCATTGCTAAGAGTTAAGTCCCTTCAAGAGAGCCATAGTGACAAGCTCCCCAATCTACCCAATCTACCTAATCTATTTAAACAGTGAGCATTTATAAATGCTCACCGACTTTGCCTTTCATCCTTTCGGGGTCGATTAAATAAGTACCAGTTACGCACTGGGGTCGATATAATTGACTTAATTTCTTTGTCTGTCTTTGTTTGTCCCCTCTGTGTGTAGCCCCTTGTGGGCAGTGAAGAAATAAGAAACGTTAGCACACCGGGCGAAATGCTTCGCACTATTTTGTCTGCCGTTACATTCTGAGTTCAAATTCCGCCGAGGTCGACTGTGCCTTTCATCCTTTCGGGGTCGATAAATTAAGTACCAGTTGCGTACTGGGTCGATCTAATCGATTTGCCTCCTCCAAAAAAACTTCGAGCCTTGTGCCTAGAGTAGAATAGAATATATTATTTGTGGTTTCAAGTAAACAAAAAGGACTATTCTCTTTTACTCTTTTACTTGTTTCAGTCTTTTGACTGTGGCCATGCTGGAGCACCGCCTTTAGTCGAGCAAATCGACCCCAGGACTTATTCTTTTGTAAGTCTAGTACTTATTCTATCGGTCTCTTTTTGCCGAGCCGCTAAGTTACGGGACGTAAACACACCAGCATCGTTTGTCAAGCGATTTTGGGGAGACAAACACAGACACGCAAACATATACACACACATACATATATATATAAACATATATACGACGGGCTTCTTTCAGTTTCCGTCTACCAAATCCACTCTTCTATAGTAGAAGACACTTGCCCAAGATGCCACGCAGTGGGACTGAACCCGGAACCATGTGGTTGGTAAGCAAGCTACTTACCACACAGCCACTCCTGCGCCTATTAACAAAAAATAATATTTTCGGTTTTTATCATGTAATACCCATATCCAACTGTAAATGTTGAACTCTGGTTAATAATTTCCTCTAAGCAATAAATGCAAATATCAAACAGCTAAACGGGAAGAGACGAGGAGGTAAAGTATAAGGGAAACAACTTTGATTCTCATGAGTTATCTCACCATATCTTAGTTTTTTGAGATGCCAGGAAAGGGAGGTCGAGTTTAAACACTTGATAGATACGATATATCGTAAAACAAGCAGTGAGCCTTGTACAAACATTAGAAGAAGCAACACAGTAACACATTTGGCAAAATTCTGGTTTAACCATCCCATGTAACTCCTCATAACTTCTTTTATTTTTGTAAATTTCAAAAAAGTTTTGCCAATTTGTGTTCTACGCACGGAAATTCATAAGATTATGCAAAACAAAATTTTTTCTTAATTTTATGAACCCCCACTTCCTTCCATAATCCTAAAATTTCCACTGTTTGCAAATTTTTATTTTTTATTTTATTTATTTATTATTATTATTTTTTTTTTTTTTTCATTCAAAGTTTAAAATAGGGACAGTCCGAATCTTCATGCCTAATCTACAAATATGTATGTTGGCACTCCTTCGCTTACGACGTCAAGGGTTCCAGTTGATCCGAACAACGGAACAGCCTGCTCGTGAAATTAACGTGCAAGTGGCTGAGCACTCCACAGACACGTGTACCCTTAACGTAGTTCTCGAGGATATTCAGCGTGACACAGTGTGACAAGGCTGACCCTTTGAAATACAGGCACAACAAAAACAGGAAGAAAGAGTGAGAGAAAGTTGTGGTGGAAGAGTACAGCAGGGTTTGCCACCATCCCCTGCCGGAGCCTCGTGGAGCTTTAGGTGTTTTCGCTCAATAAACACTCACAACGCCCTGTTTGGGAATCGAAACCGCGATCCTATGACTGCGAGTCTGCTGCCCTAACCACTGGGCCATTGCGCCTCCACTCTACAAATAAATGTAAATGGCATTGTACACATACAAGAAACATAAGAAGAAATGCCAACGGGGCCAATTAATTAAAGGCAGCATATATAACAAATTGAAATTGACTCCAGTATATTACTGTTACTCATTTTACAGTTCACAGAATGATGACAACTTGAGTTGACTTAGGCTGGACTTCGACTTACTACTACTACTACAGATAGATAGATAGATAGATAGATAGATAGACACACATTATAGCACAGGGAATAAATACATTATGAATATGGTACCGTTGGCTGAAGGCTGCAGGCAGCAAGCCTGCTACTCATGTATGACTCCAGGAGTTCCAACAAAACTTGATAAAAGAAAAATAGTAATAATAAATTCGTAACAGTTGCATACATGAAGAGAACATGTTGGGGGTCTCCGAAACTGTGACTCTTCAGCCAACTAACTACAAGAGAGAGAGAGAGAGAGGGGGGAGAAGGAGAGAGAGAGAAAGAGAGAGAGAGAGAGAAGGAGAGAGAGAGAGAGAGAGAGAAGGAGAGAGAGACACAGAGAGAGAGACACACAGAGAGAGAGACACAGAGAGAGACAGAGAGAGAGACAGAGAGCCATATGCATTGTTTATCGATTTCTAATTAAATAAAGCCGTTATTTAAATGTAGCCAACTTGAAAGTGATAGGTAGTTCCAATATGGTAGAAGGGGGATAACAAAAACATACCCTGTTGCTTTCCAGCCGTAATATCATGGCCATCACTAAGACGAAGAGCTGTCCTAATACCATCCAATGTGCATTCTCAAACAGCTTTTGCTGTCTCTGTAGTTGTAACCAGTGGAGGCGCAATAGCCCAGTGGTTAGGGCAGCAGACTCGCGGTCATAGGATCGCAGTTTTGATTCCCAGACCGGGCGTTGTGAGTGTTTATTGAGCGAAAACACCTAAAGCTCCAAGAGGCTCCGGCAGGGGATGGTAGCGAACCCTGCTGTACTCTTTCACCACAACTTTCTCTCACTCTTACTTCCTTTTTCTGTTGTGCCTGTAATTCAAAAGGTCAGCCTTGTCACATTGTGTCACGCTGAATATCCCCGAGAACTACGTTAAGGGT